>NW_006159700.1:3914981-3954981 GCF_000334495.1 Tupaia belangeri chinensis
GATGTGGTCACACCACAGTCCCTTTTCCATTTCTCCATCTGGCCCATATTTTGGGCATGCACGCACATGTGCCCAGCATATTTTGCAAGCTACCAAGATTTGTACTGTACAGTTGACCATTTGGGATCCAGCTACCTTAACGACTAGGTCACAGAGTCAGCCCCATAAATACATTTTTAAAAGAAGTAAAAATGTCTCTATTAGCAGATGTTTAATTGTTTTTATAGAAAATTTAAATAATTTATCAAACAACTATTAGAACTATTAAATAAATTGTAGCATAATGGTAGAATTAATAAACATAAGTCAACAATATTTTTCAAATTGGATGAACACTTAAAAACATTTTAGAAAATCTATTTATTTCAAAAGCATCAAAAGTCTAGTGCACAGAATCTGTAAACTGAAAACTGAAAAATATTGCTAAAAAAAAACACCACAAATAAATAAATAAATAGAGGGATATACCATGTTTATAGATTGTCAGAATGAATTTTGTTAAGATGTTGGGCCACCAGGTGGAGTGCTGGTTAAGGTACTGAACTCCCACATGGTCAACCACAGTTTGAGTCCCAAAGCTGGCAGCTGGGAAAATATGCCAGATGTATGTGCGTGTGTGTCCAAAATCCCAAAAGAGAATGAAGAAGAAGGGATTGCAGCAATGCTGCAATCTCTCTTTTTTTCTCTCTCTAGCTCTCTCCATCAAGTGCATGTGCCTTATGGCTAAAAATTAAAACAAAACAAAACAAAACAAATGTGACATTGCCTTGGGTTAAAAATACTAAATATTTTCATGCTTGAGTTGTTTGTGGTGCTATTTTTTTTCTCCTTGTTGAATATATATAATTTCTCTGCGGACTCTTAAGTCTACTACTTGTTTTTTAGCTTTTCAAGTTTTAGTATCTATTTTACTCCTAATCTAGAAGGTAATTTTTGATTTGGAATGTTATCACAGACTTTTACATTGTAAGATGAAGATACAGAACTTCTATAGCAAAGGATATCCTTGGAAGATCCCTGAAGAAGGAGCCTACCTACACCAGGATACTCATGGTAGCTAAAACAAAATGCTTTTATTACTGAATTCTTTGCTTATGCTTTATATTTTTTAAAAAATATTTTTTTTCTCAACAACTCTATTCATTCTACAATATTTATGCTTAATAACATTTTCTATATTAAAATTTCCTGAATCCTCCCACAAATCAGAATTAAAGGCTCTAATTGATCATTTTAGAGCACTCTGTACACATTTATTATTAACCTAACCTTTGCTTGACTAATTATAAGTCCTCTAAGATTTAATTTGATATCACTTCATTCTTGAGACCTTTCTCAAGGTTCTTTCCTCATTTCCTTTTACCCACACCCAAGTGTGTCAGATGTCCTTTCTTAAGATCCCACAGCATCCAGAGTTTTCCCTCTTCCTGTGTCTAATTCATGGTATTGAAAATGTGTGCATGCCTGACTTTCACTCCCGGGAGATAATAAATTCATGGAACACAGAGTGATTATTCTCAATATCTCTATCCCTAGAGTTTAGCTCAGGGTTAGAAATATAACTAGCAATTAATAAACAATTAATTCAGAAAGAATAGGTATTATATTACAGTCATTATAATTTTTGTTTGGTTCTGAAAGTAAAGAGTACATGACTTCAAGTCTGGAACTGGACTGCAATTATTTAAATCCCAGAACCAAGAAGAAAGCCTCAGGGCCAGTAATTGGTACGGTGGTTAAAGCACTGGACTCCCACATGTATGACCACAGTTTGGGTTCTGAAAATCACACTGGTGTGTGTACGTGTGTGCACAAAACCCAGAAAGGAGGATGGAGGAGAAGGGATTGCAGTGTAGCCATTCCCCCAAGAGATGATTTCTCACTTCCCCTCTCTGTGCCTCTATTTCTCTCCACCAAGCATGTGCACCCTATGGCAAAAACTTAATACAAATTTAGAGGGAAAAGAAGAAGAAAAGAAGAAGAAAAGAAGAAGAAGAAGAATAGAAGAAAGACAGTCTATTACACATCTGATATTCCATAAGCTTTTCTTGAATGGAATTATTTTGTAATGTCTCTATTTCAAGAGTTAATCCAGACAACTCCATTTGAAATTAGTTATGCTCCTTTCTCCAGTTAAGCTGTTCTATCTGCCTCAATCAGTTCCTGTGTATTTCACAAATTAAAAACTTCTGTTCCTAAAATTGAAGTTACAACATTTGAGTCCTATAGGACTAGAAAGTAAATAAGCAGGTATCACATCATTTTCTCCGTAGAGTCTCAGATTTCTGAGGTGAACTTAGAAAAATTTGACAATGTGAAAACCATTAACTATTACTTTCCCAGAATTATGCAACTATTATTTTCCTACTCTGTGATCCAGAATTTAGTACAATTAGACAATACATAGGAATTATATGGCTATGAAAATCAGAATCAATGGACCTGTCTATATCCAGAGGGATTACTCAGTCAGACAAACAATTATATTTACTAAGGTTTGAGAGATACTACATATACCAGGGTTCAAAATTAATGTTTGTAGTAATTTTGAGTCTCATTAGTTGATTTCTATAGTCTTCAGTGTGCAGTAAATTAAAGACTGTTTGCTGTTGGAAAAAGCAGATGGTGTAATGGTTATGTCGCTGGACTCCCACAGTGTTGACTGTGGTTCAGAATTGGTTCCCGGACTCAGTGACTTAAAACTCTTTCCAGGCACATGTACTTGTATGCCCAAAATCCCCATAGGAGAATGGAGAAGGAATTCTGACAAAGTCATTGCTCCTGGTAGGGGGGAGGGGATAATGGGATGATTTCTTGCTTTCTGTCTCTCTCATCAGAGAGAGAGCAAGAAAAGCATCTTATAGCAAACTCTCTCTCTCTCTAAGAAAATAAAAAAAAAAGAAGAACTGTTGTATAAATGACTGATTGCCTTGTTATGGTTACCCACAAAAAATATGACTTCATGTAATTTTGTGAAAAATCATCACATTCCACAGTAAATAATCCACTGGAAGATAGAAATTTCACAATAAGTACAAGTGGTAAATTCTCTTTTTTAAGTTTTTAAATTTTTTTCTAAGAGACGGGATGGGGGAATCCCAACGGACAGCTTTTTTTTTTTTTTTTTTTTTTTTGCCAGAGGGGCACATGCACTGACAAAGAGAAGTAAAATGGAGAGAGAAAGGGAGAAAGAGAAAGCACACTCTCATGAACAATCCCTTCTCCTTTATTTCTTTAACCTGTTGGAATATTAGCATACATTTTCATTCCTTCAGCATGTTTTTCAACTCACAGGACTCATCACAGTGGCCCATGTGGGACTCAGCTTCCTTAACCAGTAGGCTATGAAGAAGCCCAATAGGAACGTCACACTTCAATCTTATCCCTAGCCTCACTCATCCAGTACCACTGGTATGTACCAAAGTACCCAGTGTGCCCAGGGAGACCTTGAGGGCATGAACCTGGAAGCTTTCCCTATAGCCTCAGCATCATGAAGCCTATGTTACTGTTATGCTATCATACCTGGCATATCAGGCAGTAAATTCTTCACAATCTCTTTTATATATAAATAAATAAATTGAACTAACAGATGGTGTAATGGTTAGGTTGCTGGACTCCCACATGGCCAATTGTGGTTTGAGTCCCAGACCTGCCGGTGTGAAACTCAAGACAGACATGGGTGTGTGCATGCCCAAGATCCCAGGAGGAGAATGGAGAAGAAGGGATTGCTGTGTGGCCAACACCCCTGAGGGGTGATTTCTTACTGTCTGTCTCTCTGTCTCAATCTATCTCTCTGGTGAGTGCACATGCCCTATTGCAAAAATATCTCTCTAAAATAAATAAATACATTTAAAATTATTTATTTGAATATAGTTGATTTTATATATATACACACACACACACACATATATATATATATATATATATATATATATATACACACACACACACATACATACATACATATATGTATATATAACTTTATGTCCTGGTGTAAGAAATAAAAATTCATACAATCCCGTAGCCCTGTTATTAAGCACTGTGCACAGATCCCACGTTGTTAGCTACAGTTTGAAATACCAGGTGGTATTAGTGCTTGTCTCAAGTCCTGACAGGATGGAGAAATAGAGGAAAAAGAATTGCAGCAGACCATATGAATTTGGTATGACTGTTGGACCAAAATTTGGTATGAATTTGCTTTCTCTCTCTTTATGGCAAGTACACCCCTGTTATTAAGCACTGTGCACAGATCCCACGTTGTTAGCTACAGTTTGAAATACCAGGTGGTATTAGTGCTTGTCTCAAGTCCTGACAGGATGGAGAAATAGAGGAAAAAGAATTGCAGCAGACCATATGAATTTGGTATGACTGTTGGACCAAAATTTGGTATGAATTTGCTTTCTCTCTCTTTATGGCAAGTACACCCACCCACTTCTTGTCAAAAAATAAGTAAATATATATATATATACACACACACACACATATATATATATATAACTTTAAAAAGAAATAAGAATCATCATAATTAAAAACTAGATTTTGTATACATGAAGAGAATTAAAATTTGTTTCTAGAGTTGACCATGCAAAACAAAATAATATGCTGTATTGTCAATATTTGTGACTATATTTAATGTGGAAAAATACACTAAAGATAATGGTTTAAAATTTGACCATGATTACATTATATTCACAGTAAGGAGCACTAGAGATTTTTTGGTCCAACAGTCATTAATTAGAATGAAAAAGATAAAGATCTAAAATATGCTTTGGTAGCTTTAAATACCCAGAATCTACTGAAAATAGATACATTTTTTGAAGATAAACCTTCTGGAAGCGAGAAAATCATTATGCTCATAGGACATATATAAATGTTCTACATGTTTTCTAAATTTTCTTATAATTTTCCATTTCCTTTTTGAGTAGCAATGTTTTGTTTTGTTTTGTTGCCCCCTTTCAAATGGTCATTTGACTTGTGTGGGCTAATTTAAACATTAAAATATTTGGGCCAGCTGATGGCATGGTGGTTAAGTGGTTGGTCCCCACATGGCCCACTGCATGCTTTGAATTCCAGACCTAGCGACTTGAAAAACACACCAGACACTTGCATACATGGGCCCCCAATCCTGAAAGGAGAAATGTGGAAAAAAGAATTGCAGAATCACCATCCCCATGACAGATGCTGTTTCACTTTCCCTCTCTTTCTGTATCTCTCCAGTACCTTCTAGCCATTTTTTAAACAAATACATTTTTTTGGAACTGAGGCAGAAGGTGAACAATCCAGTGGCATTTATTGCATTCATAATGTTGATAACCACCATGCCATCAAGTTCCAAAAATATTTTCACCACTCCAAAAGAAAAGCCCATATTCATCAAACAATTGCTTCTAGTTTCCACTTTCTTCCAGACCCTGGCAACCACCAATCTGCATTCTGTCTCTTTGGATTACCAGATTGGATATTATCATATAAATAAAATTACACTTTTGTGTCTTACCTCTTTCAGTCACTATAATATTTTTAAAGTTTTATATTAATTACATCAATATTTTGTATTAATATTAATTATATTAATAATAATCACATTCATCAGGTAACTTTCAATTTTCCTTTAGCTCAACATCTGTGATTTTTGCTTTTTTGTTTTTATGTTTTTGCCATAAGATGTGTGTCCTTGCCAGAGAGAAACAGAAAGAGAGAGAGAGAGAGAGAAAGTGAGCAATCATCCATTCTGGAGCAATGGGGCAGGGGGGAACAGAGTATGGCCACACTGCAATCTCCTCTCCATTTTTCTTCTGTGATTTTGGGCACATGCTCACATGTGCGTGACATGGTTTTCCATCCACATAGTTTAGGACTTGAACCACAGTTGACCATGTGGGAATCTAGACTCTTAGCCAACATGGCATCCCATCCGCTGGCCCCAATATCTGTGATTTTATGAATGATCATCCTCATTTTGGTCAGATATCTTACAAACTCCTAATATGATGCATTGCAGAGTAAATAGTTACGTGGATGTGCATAATTTATTTATTACTTATTTATTTTTAAAGACTTACTTTATTGATTATCATTATTTTAATTTGACCAGAGAGAGAGAGAGAGTGAGAAAGTAAGCCTCCAGGTCAAGAATTGAACCATGATCAGCTCCCCAAGCACCATAGCACCTGTCCGCCTGACATATGCTTTTTACATGTGTTGAGAACTAGTGTGTTACGGCCATTTTGTGATGATATTGGCTCTGGTTCATGCACATGAGATATGAAACCTTGACTCTTTTTCTCTCATGAATATATGTGACAGAGAAAATCTGATAGTGCATGGCTGACTTTTGTTTTTGCTATATTCTAAACTTGATTCCATCCAGTTTTTGGGTCAATTGAAAAATCCACAATCAGCTTTGTCAGATCTAATTTAGAACCATAGAATTATATTGGCCTCTGTGAGAAACTTTAAATGCTCACAGAAGTAACAATGTTTAAACCATTGAGAGATATGGACATGAAGAGAACTGAGCTATTATTGTTCTAAGAAAAAAGTGGCATAGTAGAAAACAACACAAATCCTTCATATTGTATGACATTATTCCTTTTGGTTGTAAAACTAGATGGCTAGCTAGCTCTCAGCTTTACATTTTCAATTCAAGTCACTCTTCTAAGACTAAGAATTTTAATAATTATAAAATAATAATAAAATGCATCCTATAAAACATCATTTCTGCCTCTTAAATTTCATTCATAAAATGTAGCAATTCTTTTTTTGTTAAACATATTTTCATGAACATGAGTAAAATTTCTACTTCATTACTTTCTTATTAAGCTATTCTGTTAGCTTATGAGGAGAACAAAACATCATGATCTACAGTAGGTTTTCTTTCAGAGAAAGATATCTGGGATTTATCATCAAAGCAAATTTACTTTTAAATTTTATCAGCATGTCTGCCTGTGCATTATTTCTTTGATGTGTTATCTGTTTCAACTTGAAGCTCAAAAAGGACTAAAGGGATGAAGATTGACTGCTTTAAAAATAGCACCTCTAATGGTGACTGCATTATTAAATTATTGAATTAAGTATTAAAGTAAAACACACTTCAAAATTTCATACACTAAGGAGTAAATCATAGTAAATCATGATAAGTCAATTATGTATGTTATTAATTCATATATTGCATATACACACATAGAATATGTGTATATATTATCTCGGTAAATAATATATGTATATAAATCAATTTAAAATAAGTCAGTTTAAATATTTTTCAAGTCATATAGTATAGTAGTCTGGGCCTTTTTTTTTTTTTTTCTTTTCTTTTCTTTCAACATTTTCTCCCCACCATTTAAATTTCAGTCTGGATTTTATTATAGGAAAAAAGTCTTTTTCTCTAATTTTTCTAGTCTTCCCCAGGTGATTAATAGTGTTCCTGTTAGTTATGATATCACTGTAGTCTCAGATTTGGAGACCTGGCACATGTTGTAGACTTCTGCTTTTCTAATTACCCAAAGCCAAAATATGCTATGTAGTATTTAAACACAGGAGAGAATTCCTATTAGGTCAGAATGCAGGAAAAGGAGGCTTAATGTTGAATTTACCAGTTGGAACTATAAAAACTCCAAGTATATTTTGCGATTTCTGCATGTCTTAGGCCCAAGTAGGTCTGACAGAGAGCCATGGAGCACACATTTCCTGTCTTAAGTCAAAGTTGGGTTCAGCCCAAGAATCTCAGTGTTACACTGAATATTTCCAGACTTTGGCCAGCACCAAGCCTCGTCTCACCAACACATTCCTTGCCTGAATCCCTGACTTAGAAATGCTGAAGGTGTCTTGGTAGTTCGATCAATCTAAAATTTACTGCTGTGAGTGAGAAATAAGTTGTCTGTCATTTGGGCCTGAACCACACACAGACACATGGTCTTAATGCAAGGAGTAGTCAATTTAAAGCAATTCTGTTTCACCTAGTTTTTTAGAAACTTTAGCCAAATATAAAATGTTTCTCTGGGAGGAATGGTTTTCCAAAGTCTTGCTATAAAAATTCAAGCCAAATTGGAACTTAGTCATTGGGAACCAGGAAGGCCATTTCAACATTTAGGAAAATCCTCCACAGAAAATGATGACTCCCCACAGAGTTTTGGAAAAAACGCATGTTAGCCACCTACTTACCATTGTAAGAAAAAGAAGAAAGAAAGAGGAAAGAATGGAGAAAGAAAGAAAGAAAGAAAGAAAGAGAAAGAAAGAAGAATGAGAGGAGAAAGAAAGGAAAGCATGAAAGAAAGAAAAAGAAAAAGAAAGAAAAAAAAAGGAAGAATACAGACACAAACTTGGTCAATTTAATAATTTTTAACAGACAAGCTAAAAAATGAATATATAAGGAGAGGGTTATTTAAGATAACCACAGTTAGTCATCGAAATATTTTCCTGCCTAGGACAGATCAATGTGGTCTAGAATACTCTAGCAACAGCTATGTTTCTTTATACATATGGTTTTCAGTTTTTTATGAAATTCTAAATAAGATGATTTTTAAAACTTACTTAGAAGTACATAATCTAGTATTAGAGAAATACCAAAAACCTAGTTAGTGAAACTTCTGCACTCTCCTACCTTGAAAAGAAAAATGAATACCACTTCTTTATGAAGCAGCAATATAAAATACTGCTAATTTAATTCCCTACTGTAGAATATAGTGACATAAATAGGATTGTACATCGCCTAAACTTGCTACCAGAAATCTCTTTCTATGTTTAGTGAGAAGGAAAATATTGGGATAATTATTTAATTTATAGTGAGGCTAATAGAGGCCTCTATTTTCGTAGTAAAAGACCTCTAGCTGTAGTTACTGGATCATTAAATTCCTTGTGCTCAAGTAGCTCCATAAGAGAAATTCCACTAGGGCATGTGATTATGAAAACTTCACTTTTACTTTGGCTGATCACTGCTTCTTTCGTGTGAGAAATTCTTCACAACTTCACTGTAGCGGCTGGGGGAGAAAATTTTTAAAATTAATGTGGAAATTATGGCCATCAGAGGAGGACTACATTATTATCCTTATCAACATATGTTTATTTCGGTAATTTGGAAAATGAAGAATTGAATAGTATTTCAATTAAATTCTGTAAAGGAAATGTCTTTACTTTTGTTTCAGTGAATAAAATCACTAAGTTTATAAAATAACAATGAATCTTGGGGCCAGCAAGTGGCATGGTAGTTAAGGCAATGGATTCTCACATGGCCAACTATGGTTTGAGTCCCAGACCCAGTGGCTTGAAAATCATGCTGAGCACATGTGTATGCATGCCTAAAATCCCAAGAGAAGAATGAAGGAGAAGGGATTGTGTTGTGGCCATCCCCTTGGGGTGATGATTTCTCACCACCTCTCTCTGTCTCTCTCTGGCAACTGCACACACCCTATGGCAAAAACCTAAATTAAATAAATAAATAAATAATAAAATAAAACAAGAATAAGTCTTAACCAGCTTTATATACCTCAACAAAAACACTCTGTTAGGGACCAGCAGATGGCGTTAATAGATTGTTGGACTCTCGCATGATCGACTGCAGTAGGAGTCCTGGACCTAGTTGCTTGAAACTCATGCTGGGCACGTGTGCATGCATGCCCAAAATCCAGAGAGAAGAATGGAGGAGAAGGGACTTCAGCATGCACTCCTTCCTCGGGGGGTGGGGGGGGGAGAGGGGGTGATTTCTCACTTTCTTTCTCTCTGGGGAGTGCATGCATCCTATAACAAAAATATCTAAAACAGGTAAACAAACAAACAAACAAAACAAAAGAAACTACTTTGTTAACCTGTTGAAGCACAAGGCTACATAACGCTAATGTGTGTTGTTCTTTGAGTGTGCAGGTAGGGGTAAATTGCATGAAGGACAAGTGATTATAAAGGTAGTCCTAGTGAGCCCAGCTGTCATGGTGCAGGTGGTAGGACACTGGTACACATTACTGGGGCCACATGAGAGGACCTGGTTTAGGTGTCAGGGTGATTTAAACACGCCAGGTGCACCTGTACATGCCTGTGATCCTACGGAGGATTGTAGCATAGCAAAACCCTGTCAAAAGTATCCTTGCTCTCTTTTTCTCTCTCTCTTATATAAAATAATTTTTCACAAGAAATACCGTTTTTTTGAAAAATATGTGATTTCAGGCACCAGTAGGTGGCATGGTGGATAAGGGCACTGGACTCTGAAATGGCCAACCATGGATCCTATCCTGGACCTGGTGGCTTGCTTTCTCACTTTCCCTCTTTCTCTCTCTGTGTCTCTCTCTTATAAGTATAGAAAATAATAATAATAAATAAAATAAATAATTGTTTTAAAAAACGAACAGAAAAATAGATGATTTTCAGTGTGGTAGTATTTTTCTTTTTTACTATATTATCTCCTTTCTCGGTAATAGCCTTTCTTCCCCATCAAAGTGTTAATTGCCATTTGTTTCCCTGACTTCTAGTGTATAATCATAGTCTAAATAGCAATGTATCTAACACCAACTGTTTAGAGTAATTATTCATTGGCCGGTTGATTATATTTCAGTACAAATTGGAAAAATTAAAATACGGAGAGAGGAAAAATGCTTTTAAAAATCACATTAAAATGGTCAGCAGGTAGCATGGTGATTAAGGCACTGGACATTCCCACATGGTCAACCATAGTTCGAGTCCTGGACCTGGTGGCTTGCTTTCTCACTTTGCCTCTCTCTCTCTGGTCAAATTTAAGTAAATGAATAAATAAATTAAATTAAATAAGTAGTTATTTAAAAAATGAAATAAAATAACATTAAATATTGATCTAATGTTGACAATATTGGAACATTGAGGACCATACATAAGAATTTTCACTTTCTGATTTTCCAGACTTTATCTTTGGGTCATCTATATTTCTCTTCTTTGGTAGCAACATTTATAGTAATTTTTCTAAAAGTAGAATATGCTTTCTAAACTTTTTAAAGTTATACTATGATGGAAAGTTATCTGAACCAAATTTTAAATGTTTTTTTGAGATTTTGCTTTTAAATACATGAGAAGAGGAAAAAGTAAATATGTAAAAGTTAATGAAGAGAATAAGTTCAGTAGATTGCTTTCATAATACCTTACTCTCAATATTGTATTCCTGTTTATATATAAATAGGAACCCAGAGTCTGTACCTGATCTAGAGTCATGTATTTAGAGAGCCTGGCTAAATAAGGGAATAGAAAGTCTTGCACTAAATGACAAAGAATGGAATGAAGGGTGATTCAGGGGCAAAATCAAGTCCAGACATTCCTTCTAACCAGATCACCAATCAGAAAAAGTAAGAACTGGAGAAACTGAGTATGAGACAGCAGGAAGAAATGAGAGAAACAGAACAGGACTTGAGTGGTCTGAAAAGTAACTGTAATTACGAATGTGATATCAATATCTCAATAGCATGAATGGGCTGTTAGGAAGATATCATACAACACAATTACATACAAAAGCTCATTTAACATTCACATAACCCCACCTGAATATATTGGACTCTGGATGCAATGCTATCACCAGTCCCCCATTATTGCTTGAGAACATTATATTGCTGTCATCATTATGGCCTCTGGAAGAATTGTATGTATGCGTCAGTATTCACATCTCTTGTTCTATATTCAAAGTCAGAAGTAGGTACATCTTATTAGTGAACCTAGATCATGTGTTTGCACCTTTATGTCAGGGGATTTTAGGAAAGCAAGCAGGCATCTTAGAATTTATAATGAAAAGAGCCCCCCACCATTAGAACAGGATTCTGAAGGTATGAGATTTCTCAAAAACACGAAGAGAAATCAGGATATGGACAAGTTTGGGGGGAATGAGGATGACAATGTCTATTAAAGCTTATATCTTTGGCTAACAAACATCAACACATAACCTTTTTCATGTAAAATGAGCTATTTTTGATCATCTCACAGATGAGAACCAAAAGACTTTTCCCTATTTTGGAACTGAATCAGTCTTGGTATGTTTTAACTAAGGTATAAACTCTAAAATTAGCTATTACTATCATGCCTCCATATAAAATGAAGGAGAAAAAAAAGAGAGGAAAAGAGAAAACAAAATGTAATTAGAATACATAAGATGTATATGAAGAAAGATTTTAGAGATTCTGTTCCTCCGATGAGTTATGAGATCACAGTGGTGTTTACAACTTCCTTCTTTCACTCTGCTTTTGATTCCCTTACCTTCCACTGCATCTTAGTCGATTGGCTGACTACCCAGGGGGTGGCAAGATACTTGATAGTCTTTATCTGTATAGTATTATTCTAGTCTGTCTGTAGTTTTTACCATGACATAAGGCAGGTCTAGGAGATATTGCAAGGAATACCTTAACTTCCACTCATTCTCCTCTCTGTTCTTACTGTATAGAATACTCTTGGGTATTAGTATCAATGACCTTGCCAAAGTTATATCCTCTTTTTTTTTAATCAGTGTAATTTGAAATCGGACATAGTCATTCTATAATTTAAATTTCCAGTAGAATTATAATATCTCTGTCTTTGTCATCTGCAAATGATAGAACATTGTCATGGAAGTAGGAAATAAAAAATATGTGACTAGGAATCATGGTAAGAGATATTCTTATTTCCATCTCAGACTTATTCTAGAATTTTGCTTATGAGGAGACAACAATACTTACTGTTTGTTAGTTTTTATGTCATGCCACATAGGATTACAGGATTAAATATCTCTTTAAGTTTTGCCTCTTGGGTGGCACAATAATTTAGTCTATTATGCTATTTCAGTCCTTGAATTCCTCACTATTAGCTACTTCTTAGCAATAGAGTGCATGGTAAATAAAATCCACAGTTATCAGTCAGATACATTCTATGAATATCATAAGATTTAATAAGCACATAGCTGGAGTTATTAAAAGAAATTTGCAAATAGGAAAAGACAATCATTGATTAAAAAAAGAAAAAGAAAGAAAGAAAGAAAAAGAAAGAAAGAAAGAAAGAAAGAAAGAAAGAAAGAAAGAAAGAAAGAAAGAAAGAAAGAAAGAAAGAAAGAAAAATATAGTATAAGAATCCATTATGGGACCAGCAAATAGTATAATGGTTATGTTGGTGGGCCCTCGCATGACTGACAATGGTTTGAGTCCCAGACCTGGAGACTTGAAATTCACACTGCGTGCATATGCGTTTATGCTCAAGATCTCAAGAGGAAAATAGAGAAGAGACTGGAGCATTGCCATTTCCCCTGAGGGGAGGGGAGCGATTTCTTGCTTTCTGTCTCTCTGTGTCTTTCTTCAGAGTGAATACACCCAATAGCAAAAATCTCTCTCTGAAAAACAAGAATCCATCCTAGTGGTGATAAATCATAACTTCCACCATGATAATAAGCATTCTGTATAATTCACCAAGTGGCTGACAGACATTCAGATAGCAGTGTCATCACAGAAGCTAAAAATTGTTCATTGCTTAGAGAAAGTTGGTAGCCAAGGCAACCCCAGAAGATTCATGTGGTTAAAACTACAAATAAAATTCATCCTCACTGGGACCATCAGATGGTGTAGTGGTTAGGGTATTGGGCTCACATGGTTGAGTGCGGTTCAAGTCCCGAACCTAGAGGATTGATTTCTCACTTTCCCTCTCTCTCTCTCTGTTCCTCTCTGGTCTAATTAAAATAAGTATGTAAAGTTAAATAAGATAATTCTTTTAAAAAACTTTTTAAAAATTTTAAAAATTAAGGAATAGAATTCATCTTCACCACCAAGAAAGAGAACTGACCAACAGATACATAGCAGTATTTTTTTTTTAATTTGGATGTTAAAACCTCCACAATGGAAGTGTTTATATACTTTGATGTTTTTTGAAAGATCCATACTCTTTCTCAAATTTCTAGTCATTCTTCTTTAATTTTGTTCCTAATCATCTCTGCAGATCATTAATTATTGTTAATGAATTCATGCAAATTTAACCTCAACTCATCTTAAGCAAAATATAAAAATTATGGCACTCAAAATTTTGCTAATGAGAAATATTCAGGTTTTGTTATCCTTCAAAACCTGTCTAAAGGGACCAGCAATTAGTGTAATGGCTATGTCGCTGAACTCCCATGTAGTCAACTGCGGTTTAAGCCCGGTGGCTTAAACTCAAGCTGGGTGTGTGTGTGTGTATGCCCAAGATCCTGAGAGGAGAATGGAGGAGAAGGGATTGCAGCATGGCCATCTCCCCTGGGGGGTGATTTCTTGCTTTCTGTCTCTCTCTGTCTCTCTGGCGAGCATACACGCCCTATAGCAAAAACCTCTTCAAAAATAAAAAAATTTAAAAAAACCTGTGTAAATAGAGTTTTCTGCCACAAAATTGCACTTCTAGCTGCTATAGGCTTATGACATGAAGTTCTAATGTGTGTTAATATATTTTTTTCTCTTTAGTAAACTGATGAGCAGAAATTCCCTAGGAGGCCATTTGTAATAGTAAATAGAGAAAGTCGTAGAATTGGAATGATAATTAGTCTATTGGGAATGTGAGTCATTAGTTAATGCAAATTTTGTATTCTTCCAGAACTTTCTTGGACCAAATTCATCTATCAGACTTATGGGTAAGTGCATCAGATGACTCATGCTTGTGATACTTTGTGAACTTAAGGAGTTTGAAAATTTCATAATCTCATGGTTAGGCATTCAATCTTTTTGTTTGTTTAAGTCTATTTCTTCCATGAAAAGGGAGACAGAGAGAAATAGACAAGAGAAATAGACAAAGTCAGGGAGACAGTAAGTACCCCTTACAGAGTCTAAGTGTGACCTCATAAGGCATAGCATTTAACCACTGAGTCACTATCCAGTCCACTATCCAGTCACTATCCAGTTTGTTTGATTTTAAGGACAATATATATAAATAAATATAATGTTGAGGTTTTTGCCTCAGGTTGTGTGCATTCCCCGAAGACAGCAAAACAGAGACCAAGAGAAGGAAAGTGAGAAATCATCCCCCAGGGGTGATGACCACACCACAATCCCTTCTTCCTCAGTTTACTCCTGAGATCTTGAGCACACACACATATATGTCGCTGGATATGAATTTCAAGCCACCTGGGTCTGGGATTCAAACCACTGTTGGCCATGTGGAAGTCCTGCAATGTAACGCCTATGCCATCTTCTGGCCTGATGACATTATATGTTTTAGAGCAGTTTTAGATTCATAGCAAAATTCAGAAGAAAGTCAGAGATTTCCATACATATTCTGTACTCTCATACATGCACAGCCTTCTCTATTATCAGCATACACACAAGAATCGTGGATTTAATACATTGATTATCTTACAATGGCAAATCATATTGACTCGAAGTCCATAGTTTTCATTAGAGTTCACTCTTGGCGTAGAACATTCTTTGGGTTTGGACAAATGTGTAATAACATGTATCCACAATAATACTGCCATACAAAGTATTTTCACAGACCTAAAATTTATCTGTGCCCTGCTAATTCAACCCACCATAGTCCTTTGTTTGAATATTTAATTTTGGAAACTTTCAGATATATAAGGAAAGATAGATCAAATATACAAGTACCAATATCACAGGTTATTTAATACTTAACAACATATAGATATTCTTATTTATTCTTGTCCACCACTTTCATTGCTGACTAAAATGTTTAAATAAATACTAACAAGTTATTATTTTAACCATAAGTAATTCAATGTACATCTCTGATAAATGGGAACTCTAAAATATATTTACATATAATATCATTATCACATCTATAAATTTATTGATATTTTTGTTTAATTTTATTTGTTATTATTATTTAGTATTATTTTTTAATTTGACTCAAGAGACAGAGAGAGAGAGAAACTGAGAGAAGGGAAAAGTGAGAAAGCAAGCCGCCAGGTCTGAGACTTGAACCTCAATTGGCCATGTGGGCGTCCAGGACCCTAATCACCACATCACCTGCCAGCCCCATAACATCTAAAATTTAACAATATTTATACCCAGTCAATTTCAAATTTTTCCTACTGCTCTCTACATATATATTGAAGTATATATGGTTTATTAAAATCAAAGTCAAGTCAGTTCTACATGTTGCATTTGGATCTATGAAAGGTATTCAAAAGTTCATGGAAAAATCATATTAATTTTTTTGCATCAAATTAACTGATACATTAATTACATTTTACCACAGACTTTTTGAAGTCCCTTAGTTCCTAAGAATTTTAATTGTAAATAATCACTCTTTCTCTTCTGTGTCATTAATTTGCTAAAAAACAAAACAAAACAAAATAAAACCTCATGTCCTATGCAATTTCCCACATTCTAAGTTTTGATGAGTACTCCTGAAATATGTTCTGAAATACGTTCCCATGTGACCAGATGTGGTGTAGTGGTTAAGGCACTTGACTCCCACGTGGTCCACTGTGGTTTGGGTCCCAGGTATAGTAGTTTGAAACTCACACTGGGCGAGAGTGTGTGTGCTCCCAAAATTCCTAGAGGAGAAGGGGGAGAAGTGATTATGGCTTGGCCATCCCCTCTGGGAGGTGATTTCTTGCTTTCTGTTCCTCTATATTTCTCAATCTCTCTGGCAAGCACATGCGCCCTATAAGAAAATCATTCTTAATGAAAAAAGTTCCATGTACTTTTTAACAAAACCTCCACAGTCTAAAGACTATACTTCCCAGTAGATTTCTATATACTAGTTTAGTATTCCTAGTTTCTCTTATTGAAAAAGATTATTGAGGGTCTATTTAAGTCTTTTCAAATTTATAGCATTCCTCTTTCCACTTGGAGTCCCTTTATGTGTTGAAAATAAGGTATCACTTTCGATATTGCCTTTAAGTTTTAATGTTTGTGTGAATGTTTCAGTAATTATATCTTCATGGTGTCATTTAACATGATTGTCTCTCCCTTTAATTTTTCATAAACTGCTACCAGAGGCTTCATTATATTCAGATATGAATTTTTACCAAGAAAATTCACATGGGATGATATTTATTTCTCATTGCTTCACATCTGGAAGTACTAAATATTTGAATACTCACTCTTAGTGATGTTAAGATTTGTCAGTGGATTTAAGTGTAGTCAATCTAACTGCGATTTCCCATCCACTTGTCTTCTAACGGTTTTAGCAGTCGATGATTGGATATAAAGTCATCATTTCCATCGGTGTTTCACAATGATAATCTTTTAATTTTATGTTTATACTGCTTTCACAATTGTCATTATTTTACTAAAGAAAATTTTTTTCTCAATATTTTGTTACTATGAAATATAGTTCTAGGGACCAGCAGTTGGTGTAATGGCTATGTCTCTGGACTTCCATGTCAACCGTGGTTTGAGTCCCAGACCTGGTGGTTTAAACTCACTCCGGGTGTGCAGGTGTGTGTGGATGAGTGAGCAAGATACCAAGAGGAGAATGGAGGAGAAAGGATTGCACTGCGGCCATCCCCCCGGGGGGATTTTTCGCTTTCTGTCTCTCTCTCTCTTTCTGGCGAGCACACACACACTACAGCAAAACATAAAATACAATTTTAAAAATTAAAAAAAATATATAGTTCACAAAGGAAAAGATAGACTAAGTATTTAAGTCTTTTCCTTTATTTATCAGTATTAAAAATAAATTGGAACCATAATGAGACCAGCAGTTAGCGTAATGGCTATGTTGCTGGACTCCCACATAGTCAACCGCAGTTCAAGTCCCAGACTGCGTGGCTTAAACTCACGCTGGGTGCATGTGTGTGTGTGCCCAAGATCCCGAGAGGAGAATGGAGGAGAAAGGATTGTGGCATGACCATCTCCCCTGGGGGGTGATTTCTCGCTTTCTATCTCTCTGTCTCTCTCTGTCTATCTGGCGAGCGCACACGCCCTATAGCAAAAACCTCTTCAAAAAAATAAATAAATAAAATAAAATAAATTGGAACCATAATAAATCCTTAAAATGTCAACATTTATTTATTTTATTGTTTTTATATTTTATTTTAATTGACAAGTAACAACTTTATGTATCTGTGAGATTCAATTGAATGTTTAAATACATGTATACATTGTAGAATGATCAAATTAGTCCAAGTAACATATTTATTGTTCTAAATACTTATTTCTTTATAATTTTTAATTTTTTTATTCACAGATAATAATTGTGCATATTCATTGTGTACAAAGTGATATTTTAATACATATACACCATGGAATAATGAAATCAGAGTAAACAGCATATCTCTCACTTCCAATATTTATCATTTCCTTGTAGTTAGAACATATGATATCCATTCTTTTTATCCACATTAATTAAACATCAGTCTGAATGTAGGGATTATTTATCATTTTATTGCAGCCATAAGCAAGATATCCATGCTCAAATAATGCATTTTCTTCCTCAGTACTGTAATCGATCTTTTCCCAAGAGACCTGATTTGTTTTAGTAGAAAATAGTATTTAGAGTAGACAAACATGTAACATGTAAGTCAACGTTTCTTTTCTTTTTCTTTTCTTTTTTTTTTTTTTTACCATTACCATCTTATGTCTTGGCAATAAGTAGAGTGGATATGCAAGAACAATGAACTAAGTAGAAATAGGTTGAGTGTATATCTCTACATTATG
Organism: Tupaia belangeri chinensis; assembly: GCF_000334495.1. Taxonomy (NCBI): domain Eukaryota; kingdom Metazoa; phylum Chordata; class Mammalia; order Scandentia; family Tupaiidae; genus Tupaia; species Tupaia belangeri. The sequence goes on from NW_006159700.1 coordinate 3,933,527, forward strand.
TATGTGTTTGCAATTTAGGAGAGTACTTCGTTAAATTCTTATACAAGTATTAAAGTACTGTAAAGTTTACTCTGAATATTATAAAATTAACCTTAAATATTCAACTGATAAAAAGCATTACATTTATTCTAGTTGGTTGATAACGCAGAAACCCGAAGCTCCCATTTTTCTAGGACATAGTTGTTCCAGCTGCTGCTTATATTACACAGCTGTCCTTAGAATTTTCATTTTCTATAGCACACCACTAAGCCAGATATTTCCAACAGTTCAATTGTTCATGACTCCCCAGGGAATATACAAACATCCTGCAAATGGCGTGACCTAGCACATTGCAAACACATGGATGAAACAACTAACCAAAGAGCTGCTATATTCTGACTCACTGTTTATTAATAATTTATTGCAAGCAACAAATGTGGGTCACCATGTGCATGAAGCATAATTAAAATTAAAGACACATACATCATTTAAATAAAATGCATGGGAGAAGAACTGATATTTCTGAATGACTAGAAGTGGTAGAACTCTAGATTTAAAACTTTGAAATAAATGAACACTTTTCAGAGGTTGCATTCCCCTGTCTTCTTTTATTTATTCCTTAGTTTTGAGTGAAACTGGAACTATCTGGAGGATTACATCTTTTTCTTTTTTTAAGAGAAATTTTTGCTATTGTGTGCATGCACTTTCAGATAGATAAAGACAGAGAGATTGAAAGCAAGAAATCACTCTGAAGGCAAAATGACCACACTGCAACTCTTTCTCCTCCATTCTCTTCTTGGGAACTTGGACACATGCACTCACACACCCGGTGTGAGTTTAAAGTTACTAGGTCCAGGACTCGAACCACAGTCAACTATGTGACAGTCCAGCAATGGAACCATTATGCCATCTGCTGGTCCCTGGAGGACTATATCTTTAAGAGTTAACCTTTAGATTAAATACAGAATAAGTCACATATTAAGTTCTTACAAATATATTTATTTCCATTAATGACTTATAAGGAACATGTGTATAAATATCTTAGATTGGAAATAGTTTGGGGAAGCACATATAGGGAACTTTCTTGCAAAAAAAGGTAAGAGGTGAGTAAGTTCAGGGACAGACTGACAAATTGGAAATGCATAAAAAAGCACTCTTAGTAATTATTTAAAAATAGGCTTGAAAGTTAAGAAAGAAAGAAAAAGAAAGAAAGAAAGAAAGAAAGAAAGAAAGAGAAAGAAAGAAAGAAAGGAAGGAAGGAAGGAAGGAAGGAAGGAAGGAAAGAAAGAAAGAAGGAAGAAAGGAAGAAAGAAAGAAAAAGAAAGAAAGAAAGAAAGAAAGAAAGAAAGAGAAAGAAAGAAAGGAAGGAAGGAAGGAAGGAAGGAAGGAAGGAAAGAAAGAAGGAAGAAAGGAAGAAAGAAAGAAAAAGAAAGAAAGAAAGAACAGTTGCCAGCAAGTGAGAAATCTGGATCATTCAGTGAACTTCTTCATATCCTTCCCTTCATTATTGAGTATGTGTTCTATGGTACAGAATAATGAAAGATGAAGAGTGCTGAGTAAAGTATGGCAGGATTCCTCATGTGATAAGGGGCATTTAATTTATGAAATGTGTTTTTTTTAAGAGTTTTTTGCTATAGGGCGCGTGTGCTCGCCAGACAGATGGAGAGAGACAGGGAGACAGAAAGCAAGCAAGAAATCACCCCCCACGGGGGATGGCCACACCGCAATTGCTTCTCCATTCTCTTGGGATCTTGGGCACACACGCACATGCCCCCGGTGTGAGTTTTAAGCCACAGGGTCCCGGACACAAACCACGATCGACTACATGGGAGTCCAGCGGCACAGCCATTATACTAACTGCTGGTCCCTGAAATGTATATTTGTAATACCCTCAGTATGTTGTATAGTTTATGTGACATTCTCCAGAGATTCATATCTTATGGAGTTTAGCTTCCCATACTATAGATTATCCTTTAATTAGTAGCATATCTTGATAAAGGTGTTTTAAAATTTCTAACTCCTTTTATCTCCAAAAGTATCACCCCACTCCTTGTAAGGGAAAAAAACAGATTGTAGGCCAGCTGACTAACTTGTTCAGCTCATTGATATAATCAGAGATATAGACAAGTACGATCAATATGTGCTTAGGCTGTGATTATGGTAATTGTAGCTAATATCTATTGAGTGCTTACTTAGGGAAAGGCACTGTTTTAAATGCTTTTCAAGCATTATTACTTTACTCAGTCCTACAGAAATCCTATATCGTATTTATAGATGAAACTGAGAAATAAGCTGCTCAGAAAACTTGTCTAAACTATATGGCAAATTAGTGGTAGAACTTGGAATTGAAATTTGGCAAAATATCTTTATAACCCACTCATTTACCTAAATGTGCACTGCCTCAGGATAATATAGAAATTCTCAATAGAGCAGACAACCCTAACTAGGCCATGAGAGAGGATCAGAAAAGGCTTCTATAGCAGATACTGCAGGAACTAAGTTTTGAATAATGACAATGGGTGGAGGAAAGTGCAAAAAGAGAAATTTTACTGAAGATTTATTTACATTAAACAAATGCTTCCAAATTAGGTCTGTTTCCGTCTCTTTTTTTTTAAGAGAGATTTTTGCCGTAAGCCACATGTGCACACTGGAGATACAGAGATATGGAAAGTGAGAAATCATCCTCCAGCAGAGATGGCCACACTGCAATCCCTTCTCCTCCATGAGTTTCATCCCACAAGATCTGGGACTCGAACTGTAATCGACCATGTGGGAATCCAGTGACAACTTTTATGCCATCTGTTGTTCCCTCTTGGCCTGATCCTAAAAGGAAAAAAGTTATATTTTTATGAGGAATCCTGAAGGAGAAAATGCTTTTTTCATTTTTTTTAACCTTCCATCCAAATACATTTTCAGGTCATTAAACACTTAAAATAGAATCTCCTAAAGATATACTTAGATATTACAAAATATGTGTTGCATCGTGTATAAAAATCTCTTAATGGTTTCTAAGTAAACTAGAGGAACTTTTAATGAAAACAGCCTTCTAGCTAATTATTTAATAAAGCAACTAGTTTCTTAATAATTTCTATATTTTGAGTATGCAGATTTTCAAAATTTTACAGTGGGTTTCCTTAATAAGTACCATAGCAATATCAGTGTGCATTTTAGCCATATAAAGAGCTATAATAGAAAAGATAGCAGATACAGCATAAGTTCCTTAGGCTATGTTCAGGACCCGGTCCTAATAATTACTATTCGTGCAGTGTTGGTCAAACCATTTTACTTTATCAGCCTGGATTTAATCATCTTTTAAAAAGAAAAATAAATTTGTACTCTTGAGTAATCACCTAACTGTAGAATTACTGGCAATTGAGTCAGTAGATATTTAATTTTATAAGAAACTTCCCACCTGTTATTCAAAATGCTTGTACCATTTTATACTTCTACTAGAAACAAATGAAAGATTAAGATTTTCTAGCTCCTCAACATTTTGTATTGTCAGTCTTTTGCAGTTTAGACATTTTAGTAAGCATAAAGTCAGATCTAATTGTGATTTTAATGTGTAATTTTTGATAAGTAATGATAAATAATATATATTGACCATTTCTATATCTTCTTTTGTAATACGCCTGTTCAAGTGCTTTATAGTTTTTAATAGTCTATATTTTTGTTATGGAGCTATACTTGTTCTTTCTGTCTTCTGGATGTAGTCATTTGCTGATATATAGATAGATAGATAGATAGATAGATAGATAGATAGATAGATAGATACAATTTTCTTCCGTTGTTTGGCCTGCTTATTTATTTACTTAAAATGTCCTTGATTGAGGGATCAGCAGTTGGCGTAATGGCTATGTCACTGGACTCCCATATAGTCAACCGCTGTTTGAATCCAGATTTGGTGGCTTAAACTCATGCTGGGCGCATGTGTGTGCATGCCCAAAACCCCGAGAGGAGAATGGAGGGGAAGGGATTGTGAGGTGCCCATACCCCTGGGGGTTGGGGGGTGAATTTCTCACTTTCTGTCTCTCTGTCTCTGTCTTTCTGGACTCTCCACACACTTTATAGCAAAAACCTGTAAAAAAAAATGTATCCTTGATTGAGACTAGCAGATGGCATAATGGTCATGTTGCTGGACTCTCACATAGTCAACCATTGCTTGAGTCCCAGACACAGCAGCTTAAAAATCACATTGGGTGTGTGTGTGTGTGTGCCCATAATCCCAAAAGGAAAATGGAGAAGGGATTGTGAAGTGGCCATCCCCCCATTGCGAAGGGCAGAGGTGATTTCTTGCTTTCTGTCTCTGTCTCTCGGGGGAGCGTATGTGCCCTCTAGCAAAAATCTATCTCTTAAAATATAAAGTATCCTTGGGGAACCAGCAGTTAGCGTAATGGCTATGGCGCTGGACTCCCACGTAATCAACCGCGGTTCGCATCCCAGACCCAGTGGCTTAAAACTCACCTCGGGCGCTTGTGCATGCGTGTCCAAGATCCCGAGAGGAGAATGGAGGAGAAGGGATTGCGGCGTGACCATCCCCCTAGGGGGTGATTTCTTGCTTTCTGTCTCTCTGTCTCTCTCTGTCTGTCTGGCGAGTGCATGCGCCCTATAGCAAAAACCTCTCCAAAAAAAAAATAATAATATATATATAAAGTATCCTTGATTAACACATGTTTTCAAGTTTTATAAAGTCTAATTACAATTTACCATTATTTTTCTTTTGCTATTTCTTATTGTACCCTGTATAAGATATCTTTATCTATCTTCAAAATGAGAAGATATTATCACATTTTCTTCTTTGTTTTTCATTTTTATTTTAATTTTATGATAAACTCAGCATAAGTTTGTATAAGGTAAGGTTTGATATTCATCGAGTTTTCATATGGATATACAATGGTTATAAAATACTGTGGGACAGTTTTTTACCCCAGTGAAGAGTATAAACATAACACATTTGCTCTTATTTTTCAAGATTATTCGTCTATAATATTTCCTTTGTTTGTATATATTGTATTTAGAATCAGCTTTTCATCTTCCAGTTGAAAGCCCTGCTGAAACACAAAGAGAACATTGAACACATTGAACCTATATGACAATTTGGGAAGATTTTATGTCTTAACAATATTGAACTTTAAAAGTTGATTCCTATGGCAGTCCTCTCCATTTATTCATGTCTTCTTTATTTTCTGTCAGCAAACTTTTGTAGAATTCAGGACGTGTGTGTGTGTGAATGTATGTGTATGTATATTTATATATGTATATAATATATATAAGATATATGTGTATTATATGTACACACACTTAGAAAACTTCTTCCTTATTATTTTAAACTTCAGAATCAAATAGGTTATACACTAGGAATATAAGCTTGACTCATCATTAGACTATCAAGTAATTTAGTCCATTAACTTAACAAAGTGAAAATGTTATCCTCACATCAAAGACATAAGAAAAAAGTCTTTTGGCATATTACTGCACCAATATGTGGTTTCAAAAATCTCAGCAAAATAAGAATAGAAAGATTATAAGCAAGACAAGACTGTTTTTACAATGTATCAGTTAGAGTCCAGTGAAGTGACAGAAACATCATCAGCAATTTGAACAGACACATTTTAATATAAAGAATTACTGACCAGTAGGATCAGGAGATGGCATAAGGGTTACATCACTGGACTCCCACTTAGTCGACAGCAGTTCAAGTGTCAGACCCAGTGGCTTGAAACTCACGCCATGCGTGTGTACATGCATGCCAAATCCCGAGAGGAGACTGGAAGAGAAGGAATGTGGTGTGGCCTTCCCTCCTTGATGTAATTTCTCTCTTTCTGTCTGTTTCTCTCCAGTCAGTACACATGTCCTATAGCAAAGAGCTCTCTGAAAAAAGAAAAAAATTACTGAATAGCAACAGGGACTAACTATTAAGGTGTAAAAGTGCTAAAGATCTGGAAACAGATAACAACCACTACTTCTAGAGCTGAGGGACAGTGGCCAAGGATGGAAAAACTTGCCAGAAAGACCTCTCCCTTATACTGCGATCAGACCTTGTTGGAGGAAGTGTAACGGTGGTCCACTGAAAGGTGAAGTTCACTGACAAACACAGAACAGGATGTCGGCAAAACTTCACTGGGCGATTTCCACTGGGGTCCTGGCAGACGCTACCCATGCCTGAATGCAACTGGATATCCTGCATATTACATATCACTACACAACATGAGCGTAGTAGGAAGAAAGAACACACCTAAATCAGGAAGAGAAGCCCCTTTTGTTGGCAGTGTCCCTCCAGCACCCTCTACTGACAAAATCTAACACTGTGCCAGCTGGCAAAGGAGAAGTGTTTATAGGTCCAGTGACAGCATCACAAAATAGGACAAAGAAGTGTGAACTTGGAACTTAAAGGCAAAAAATTAATAACTGGCATGTGCTACTATGATTCAGCACTGCCTTGGATGTCCTGCCTAGTCTAATGAAGCAAGACAAATAAATAAAATGCATACATATTAAAAATGATGAAGACAAATTCTCTTTATTCACAAATTCTCTTTATTAACAAATGACAAATGATTATGTACATAGAAATTCCTGAGTACTCTACAAAAAGAAAACTAAAGTAACTATTAAATATATCTGACAATGTTTCAGGATATTAAGTCAGTTTTAATTTTTTTTTTTTTACTTACTTATTTTGAGAGAAAGGCACCCTTGACAAGGTTTCTTCATGCCATAAACTTCATCCCAGCCTTCTAACCAGTCAATATGATGGGCATGTCCTGTGTGCTAAGCTCAACCCAGGATTTAACCTGGGGCCTCGCATAGGGCTCCAGTATCAAGCAGCAGCATCTGAACACCTGCATCATTATGGCCAGAATAAATCAAATTTAATTTTGTATACTAGCACCAAATAATTGTCATAAAATTAAAGCAATTACATTTAAAATGACATCCACAATTGTCAAACGAAGTGACCTGGGCTAGTTTACTAGAGAATGAAACCATTCTGTGAAGATATTAGCTGTTGCACACTCTAGATAGACTAACTTCATGTGAAACCAACAGAAGAATGCCTTCTGACTCTTCTTTCACTCCAGCTCTAATTGCTGAAACATAGACTCATTAGCAAAGAATATGGTTGTTATTTTAAGCAACTAAATTTGGGGATGGACTACTCTGGAACAATAGATAAGTAATACAACTTTCCCAGCTGCATTATAAAAATTCTGATATGCTGTCTCACAGTAATTATTCACTTCAAATATTTTCTAACTCTCAGTGTGGTTTCTTCTTAACTCCTGGGTTGATTTGAAGTGTATTTCTCATTTTTCAAATGCTTAAGAACTTTTATTATTTCTATTGATTTCTATCTTTACTCATTTTTAGGTAGAGAACATGCTATGTATTATTTCTGTTCTTTGAATTTGTTGGGTGGATTTATGTCTTGAAATATAATTTAAGTTAGTAATGCTTCGGGACCAGCAGTTAGTGTAATGGCTATGTCGCTGAACTCTCATGTAGTCTATTGTATTTCGAGTCCTGGACCTGGTGGCTAAAACTCACGCTGGGCGCTTCTACGTGCATGCCCAAGATCTGGAGAGGAGGATGAAGGAGAAAGGATTATGGCGTGGCAATCCCCTCAGGGGCGGGGAGTGATTTCTCACTTTCTTTCGCTCTGTCTCTCTCTGTCTTCCCGGTGAGTGCATGTGTCCTATAGCAAAAAAACTCTCAAAAAAATAAAAAAAGGTTATTAATGCTTCATCTTTACTTAAAAATAATGTTTATTTATTTTTACAGTTATTTAAAGTGTAATTATCTATATTTCAATTAGGTTAGGTAGAATACATTGTTAAAATAATTTTATATCCATATTAGTTTTTAGTCTGTCAGTCTTTTTATTAACAGCAATAGTTTTAAAGAACTATTTATTTAATTTTATTTAACATTATTATTATTATTTTTAAAAATTTGCTACAGGGCATACAAATTCACTAGAGAGAAACAGAGACAGAAAGAGAGAGGAAAAGTGAAAAAGCAAGCTGTCAAGTCTGGGTCTCAAAGTGCAGTCAGCCATGTCAGAGTCCAGGCACCTTCACCATGCCACCTGCTGGCCCCTAGACTATCATCAGTCTTAGAGGTGATATTTAAGTGTCCGATGATTATTACAAGTTCATCTATTTCTTCCTTAATCTCTGTACTGGCTTACTTTATATCTTTTTGAAGCACAGTTATTCAATATAATATAATATAAGTATCGGCCTTACAAGCTTTAGGCAAATATGTAATACAAAATAGTAAGGAAGTTAAATCAGTGAGATTTAAGTAGCTCTGTGCTATTTTCTCTTTTCACTAAATTATTTTTGAAATACTGAAATCAAAACAATAATATAAAAGCAAATAATGTAATAGCAAATCTAAATTGTAAGTCTACTTTGTGTCAGACAATTTATAGCATTTTCAAATAGATATTATGCTTCCTATTTCATAATATAGTAAGTTTATGGAATGTAAAAGTAAATAATATTGACAATAGTTTGATGAGAGACTTGCCTGACTTCAGAAGTTTTCTCTCAAAGTAGATGTCCACAGTTGTTTTCTCTATATTCTCTAATGGATGTTTAAACATCAAATTCTGACACAAGTGACTATTGCTGAAGATTTTATCATTTTTTATTAAGTTTGGAAAATTCTCTTAAAATGTATCATTAAAATTTATCATCACTGTTCATACTGGGTTTTAAGTTGGACATGGCTTCCAAAGCATGCTTCTCAGTTTATCATTAGTGAATTGACACAACCTAAAATCTCATAAAAAGTCATTTTTTAAAGAACTATTTTATTTAACTTTATTTATTTTTAAAAATTTGACCAGAGAAGGACAGAGAGAGAGAGAGAGAGAGAGAGAGAGAGGGAAAGTGAGAAAGCAAGCCACCAGGTCTGGGACTTGAACCTCAGTTAGCCATGTGGGGGAGTCCAGCTCCCTTAACCCCCACTCAACCTGCTGGTCCTATAAAAATTCATGTTTTTATTGTAAATGTGTGAACTGAAGGCCATAGTTGAGTATAGTGTACTATTGGCCTTACTACATCACTAGTTTTAGTATGAGAATCAATTTGGCAAAAGGCACATAAAATATTTTATAGAGATAAGTAAATTTTCCTAAACTTTAATATATTATGAAAAATTCGATTTTCTCACAGTATATTTTGTCTTAAAACTTACTGTTTTTAGAATCACAAACTTTTAAAGGATCTCTAGAAAAAGTGAAAACAATTATGCAAGCTAAATTTAAGTGGCATTTGCCTTGTTTTTGGAGTTTAGATAAAATCAATTCTAAGTCCTTTCCTTTGAACTCCTTTGAGAAATATTTACATATTAACAGTTGTCAAATTAATTTGTTAATCTTTCTTTTTCTTAGAAAAAGTTGCACCTTGCTCTTTGACAGTAAGCTATATAGATTTTTAAAATAAACTTTTCTCCCCATTTTTCTTTCTTTGTCCCTTTTATTTTGAAAAGCATCCCAGGCCTATCCAGCTGTGCTGGCTGTGTGTTAGAAACATGAGTCACTGCCCATGTTCTCCACAGACAAGAGCTAACACAAAGGAAAATAAAAGATACTGCTCTTGGATATTGCTTACAGTCAAACATTAGGAAAGGGAGGTAATCGTGTGATTTTTAATGAGGTCTGATTAACTGACTTTCTGTGATTGACATTGATATGTTGATCCATTGTAAGAGATCAAAGAGATGGAGTGGGATAAGAAGAGAAATGGTCTCAGAGATATCTCTTGATTATATTTTGTTAGGGAATTCCTTGACGGTGTCAGCAAATACTTTTGCTAAAATGTCAAGAATCAAATCCACAGTGATAAAGTGACTATGGGTTTTGCAGATCTATAAAATTTTATAGTAATTAACCATGGATAACACATGGCATATCTCTTTCTGTCCTTTGACATCATTTATGGGTTGATTAAGATGATAAGATCAGAGACTTGGAAGGAATCAAATAAACACATAGTAAAATATTTTAGAAATATTATTCCTAATTTTTACAGATTAGAAAATCAAGTTCCAGCAATCTTAAGGAATTTACTCATCCCTACATAGATAACTTTTGTCAGAGTCCAGGCTAACATTTGTCTCATCATCCTTCTATTAAAATTTTGAGCACACTCCCTCTATTAATTCTTCCTCCCCTGCTCTAATAGTCAACAAAGAATATAACTCAGTGAATAACGGTAGCCGGTGTTTAGCTAATCCTACATTACCTGATAATTAAATAAAATTATCATTTGACCCCTTTCACCAACTTGCTCTTAGATTGGAGGTAGGTTAAACACCTGGCTTAAACAATATTGATGGGACCCAGGAGGTTCTAATTAACGAGCAAACGTACTTCTTACTGCCAATCAGAAGAGAAACAGACTCACAAACATATTCTCATGCCTCACAGATGAGAAAGCTTTAATAAAGCCAGTTGGCTAAAATAGTCCTTTTCTTTTCTTTTTTTTTTTTTTTTTCTCTCTTCTGTCCCTAAGGAAGAGAAGGGGGAGAAAGAGTCCAAGGGCAAAAGTGAATCTGAGGATGAAGTTATGCCACGTAGCTCCTCAGGCAAAAAAATAAAAAACAACACAAAAAACCTCATTTAAGATCTTTCAGAAAAGTAATAGGATATAAATTCTACACGATAAAAGCTTATGAAATTTAGTTTTCTCTGCTATGATCTCCAAACTACAAGTCAAATCAGATTTACTTCTGTACTTTTATTATTTGATCAATTTATTTCTTTAAAAAAAATAAATGTAAAATCTGTTTGGCATAATGTGGGTGATGTGGCTCGTGCTACCTAGATGCAAAGCTATTTCTTTGTGAGAAATAGGGATACAGGTTCATTATAAAGGCTATATGGTTATATAACTACATGATGCATGCTTTGCATGTCAGTAAATTTAAATCAATATAGCATTCTCCTTTGAGAACTCGGTGTTCCTGCAAGTGGCAGGGACCAAAATGCTCATTACAAGCCATTTTCCTGGCCATGTTATGAACAGTAAAATGCCTGTTCTTTATCTTGTGGGCTCAGACAGTTAAGTATAGTGTAAATATTGTTGGCCATGTGAGTACTGTTATTTTTTTACTCTCTTTGTAGGGCCCAAATGCTAACCCCATTACCAAAGCCTCCTCCAAGACAGCAGACAGCTTCTGGAAAGTTTCAAGAGCATATATTAAAAAAAAAAAAAAAGTGCTGAACTGTTTTGGGAATGTAGTTTTACAAAGTTGTCATGAAGAAAGTAAACCTATTGAATCTGGAAAGATGTTGTAAAGTTGATATAAATGTCCATCAAAGGACAATGGACTTTGTAGTCTTCCTTTTTGTTCTCCTTTACCCTGAATGGAAGCATGCATTGGGAAACAGAAAGGAGAAGCTCTGATGGGAGAAAGGAAAGAGACAAAAAAGAAAACTATAAGGATTTGGGAAGCAGGGGGGAAAAAAGAGAGAATTCTGATACCTAAAGTAGCATTTTGCAATCATAGCTCTTTGATCCAGCATAAGAGATATTATTGGCTTTTGATATGGAGATAATTTTGACTTGGGATCTCTGAAAGGTGAAGTTAAAACAGGATGGAAGCAAGTAGATCAATGCAACAGACTTATTTTCAACTCCTGGTTCAAAGATGAAATATTAGTAGCCTGGAGATGTGTTCACAGATTTGTTAGCCTAGTAAGTAAGATACAAATGCTCAAAGCTCTCAGTCCAGTATGAACTTCTGATTTCCCCATATCATGTTTTACTCTTTCCTTCAGGTGGTCCAGTCTGTCTTTTCCAAAAGACTCACTTTTATGTCAGATGCTTTGCTTGTTACTGTGCTGTCCCAGATGACAGAAATGTTACGAAATAGAAATACTATTTGAAGATATATTTCTTTTTGGTAGAATGACAGAGATTATGAAAAAAGAGAAATTCAAGATTGTGTAAAAAGAGAAAATATCATTTAAAAAATTGCAGAGCATTGTCTACATAAGTTGACTTATGTAGTCCTAAAATTTACTTCCCAAGAAAACTGCTTTCTTACTTAGGAAAGTTCTTTGGTAGGAATTTTAATAATAATAAGTGAAAAACCTACAGGGAAAATTAAAGTATAAAATATCCTATGTAACAAAGTAAAGGATTTTAACCTTAGAGAATGTTTTCTTGCAGTTTGTTTGACTTGTTGCTTTTAGTGTATATAGATTTATTCTGCATATAGTTGGTTGATGGGATGGGGAGTGGGGATGAATAGTGAACACCTTTCATTGTTGAGAAATGAGGCCCCAGAGCCATCAGAATAGACCTATATCCAAGGTGATGAACAGGCACAAACAAGCTCTCTTCCTTTGGAATGGCCAAAAATCTTTTAAAATTTATATTCCATTTTAAACTATAATAAGTCCTGCATAGTGTTTCTGTTCTACCATCTCCAAAACTTCAGTGAAGTCTGGTGCCTATAACAGTTATGTGCTGGTGAGTTCTTAGGGGAATGATCTACGTTCCCATTTGGGACATGTGGTATAAGAAGAAAACAGCACCCAGCATGGATGGTGAGCAATGAGGCAGTGGTGAATAAAGGGAAGTCAGGATGTCAGAAGAAGAGATAAGAATGAACAAGAGAAAAAACAAACGTATCTCAATAATCTTCAGAATCATGGCTTGTGGGCTCTGGACTTGATATAGTGACATTAGATGAAAGCAAGAGGATTTGGAAACATTTGGGTTACCTAGGAAAATATGTTACCCAATTATTTCAGAATGTTGAGGAAATAAAATTAGAACTTCTAAATACTTATGAATTATGTTTAGAAAGTAACATACTTCCAATAAATAGCAAGTAATTTTAGTCTGAGAGGTCCCAGAGGGTGGAAGAAGAGTGGTATTGGCCTAAAAAAGATGGTATTTGTTGCCAATCTGAAGCAGACCTGGTATGGATGATTATGTTGCTAGAGGGAACATTCAGGTCTGGTTTATGTCAGCCTCTGAACTTTAGACATGTGCTCAGTTATCTAAGACTAACAGCTCTGGACTGTGCTTAAGGATATAATTAAAGGAATACATATATTTCAAATCAATTTTTTTATCTTATAACTGTTTATGAATAAACATATTTTAAGACTAGTGAGATATTAGAAAAGTAAGCCTTTGATCTTAAAGAAAACGGCACAATCAACAGCCAAATTTTATGAAGCTTCATCTTTTATTAAGAAAGAATTAAATACTGAGCCAGCCAGTGGCTTGGTGGTGAAAAAGACTGGATCCCACATGTCCCACCATTTGGTTTAAATCTTGGACCCAGTGCCTAAAACACACACCAGGTTAGTTTGTGTGTGTGTGTGTGTGTGTGTGTGTGTGTGTGTACGCAAAATCCCAAGAAAATGGATGAGAAGAGATAATGGTGTGGTCATCTGCCCTGATGGGTGATTTCTTACTTTTCTTCCCTTACTCTCTATCTCTCCAGTGATTGCATAAGTCTTATTTTTTTAATTAAATAATATTATCCTATATATCTAGTTCAAATGAGCAATTATTTGAGCATGATTTTGCATCATTGATTTGAATAGACTCTTAAGTTCCTGTAGCATGACCTTATTTTTTTTCTCTATTCACCTGAGAGTGTTTACTCTTCAATTGGCAATTGACAGCCAGCAGGTGCTTCAACAGTAATGTAGCACTCTGCCAGGCTGACCCACACAGGAAGGTCTTGGATTCAAGTCCTATGCTCTGCCTGTGCACACCAGCTGTGTGAGTGCATGCCTGTGATCCAGATAAGCTGAAGCTGGGAATGGACCAATGGTATAAGTACTCTCTGGAGGGTGTCTATTTTTCTGTATTCTTTTCTCATGGAAGAAATAAGTATACAAACTTTAAAAATAGGCAACTGGGTCAGTTTGAGTGAAGTAATTCAAAGAGAAATCCTAATATCTGAACCTTTAAAATAGTATAAAATATCGGACCAGCAGGTTGTGTGGTGGTTAAAGCACCGGACACTTCCACGTGGCCAACCACAGTTAGAGTTCCGGACTTGGTTGCTTGCTTTCTCACTTTCCCGCTTTCTCACTCTCTCTGTCTCTCTCTGGTCAAATTAAAATAAATGAATTAATAAATAAAACTAACTCTTTTAAAAATAGTATAAAATATCTACAGAGATTTCTTTGAAGTGCTAGATTTGCTCAATTCATGTAAATAATATAAACTCTTAAGCAAATATTTACTTTATAGGTACTTTTAATTATATATAACATTATTATTTTTAGTAACCTCTTGGGTTACTCTAGGCTATCAAAGAATATTTTTATATTTAACTCTTATTTTTTGATCATTTTTATCCTAATGAAAATTAAACTACCCAGAATTAGTAACTGAGTTAGCAGAACCCCATTTTCATATTGACATTTTTGTTTATAACCTGAAAGACAGCATATCATATCTCTAAGTGTAAGTATATACAGATGTTATTTTCTATGAACTAATATGCACATTAAGGCTGCTATTTGTAAACCTATATATTTCATGGGTAAATGAAGGCTCTCTGTTCTCTTTTTTTGCAGTTCTTGGTCAGATAGATTATTGCAAATAGAATATTGACTGAAGATGATATTACACCCTCAGGAAAAATAATACCTTATGCTTTCAGTTAGAGATTGCCCTAACCCAGATTTTACTATTAGGTTCGTTTCCATCCCCAGATGGCCTTTTTGATTATCTTAGCTGGAATCCTAGGTCACAGGAGCTAAAATAAGTATGTGAGATGTTGACTTTTGAACTGAGAGTTCAGAACATTGTTATATGGCATAAAGATGACTATATTAGTCAAACCAAACAGGATTTATTATATCAACTGTTGAATTTCATCAGTGATCATGCCAAATCATAACTTACAACAATTAATATATATTTAGAAAAATTTTCCCTAGTCATATTTAATACTTTCAAAAATCATATCATACATCCACAGATTAATCAGTATTTTGGTAAATGTCAATTTTCCTATCTACCTGCACACATTCAGAGATTACATGTAGGTGAATAGTAAATATACATGCATATATATTTATGTGTGTAAATATATATATATGTATATATGTGTACACGAACATATATAAAAGTGTATATGTTGCCAAGCAAATAAATTTAGTTTGAAAAATTTACAAGCTATTAAGAAGTAGAAAATGGGGAACAGCAGTTAGCGTAATGGCTGTGTTGCTGGACTCCCATGAAGTCTACCACGATTCGAGTCCCAGACCCAGTGGTTTAAATTCACGCCAGGTGCATGTGTGTGCCCAAGATCCCGAGAGGAGAATGGAGGAGAAGGGATTGCGGCATGGCCATCCCCCTCGGGGGGTGATTTCTTGCTTTCTGTCTCTCTGTCTCTCTCTGTCTTTCTGGTTAGTGCACTTGCCCTACAGCAAAAACCTCTAAAAAAAACAAAGTAGAAAATGACAGTCATCTTCTCATTTTCTTAATCACTTCAGAATTGGTAAGAATATAGTTAAATTAAAGTCAATATAATTTGAAAGATAAAAAAATAAGAAGTCTAAACATGAGGAATATTTTCGGAGTAAAATTCTAATATGATTCTCCCTGCCCCAGTAAATAAAATTAATGACACAAGTAAGCCCACGTGTGATTTAATGGAGACATGGGAGTGGCAAAGAGTATTATGATAGGGAAGGGAAGAATGGAATTTCTAGAGTAAAGTAATATAATCGAAAGTATGACAGAATCTTATTTAAGCATATGGCTTTTTTTGTAGTCATTAAAACATACAAAGAGTCTTGCCTCCTTAGCATTAAGTCTTCTGTATTCATCCACTGTGTATTAAATGTCCGAGTCTCATGTGTTTTATGGCTGAGTAGTATTCCATAGAGTATATATGCCACATAGTACATAGAGTATCCTATTACTTTACTGTATTCATTTATAGACATTGGATTGATTTCATGTCCTAGCAATTGTAAATACTTTTGTAATTAACATAAACGTGCAATTGTTTTTCGGATTGGAGGGTTTTCCTATCCTTTGGGTAAACACCTAACAGTGGAATTACTGGGTCACATGGCAGATCTATTTGTAGGTTTCTGAGGAATCTCCATGTTGTTCTCCACAGTGCTTGTACTAATTTACATTCCCACCAAAAGTGTGGGAGAGTTCCCTTTTCACCACAGGCCTGCCAACATTTACCTTCTTTATTTTTTTAATTTTAGCCATTCTAACTGGTCTAATCTCTCATTGTGATTTTCGATTTGCATTTCCCTTATGATAAAATATTTTGAGTATGCTTTTTGGCCATTTGTATGTCTTCTTGGAGAGTTGTCTGTTAGGCTCATTTGCACATCTTTTAATTGGGTTGATTGGGGGCAGGGGAGGAGTGTGGTAAACTTCTTGAGTTCCCTGTATATTTTGGCTATCAGTCCCTTATCTGAGGTATAGTTTGCAAATGTATTTCCTCACTCTGAGGATTGTCTCTTCTAATTATTGTTTGTTTGCTGTGCAGAAGCTTTTTAGCCTAATATAGTCCCACTTGTCTATTTTTGGGAGTAGTGTTTGTGTTTTGGGGGTCTTCCTTAAAAACATTTTGCTTACTCAAAAGTCTCCAAGAGTTTTTCCTGTGTTTTTCACCAGTAGTTTCATAATTTGAGGTTTTGTGTTTCAATCCTTAATCCACTTTGAGTTGATTGTTGTTAGTGGTGAGAGATAAGGGTCCACTTTCATTCTTCTGCAGCTGGATATCCAGTTTTCCCAGCACCATTTGCTGAAGAAATTTTCTGTATCACTCTGGATTGTTTTGCGCACGCTGTCAAGGATCGGTTGACTCTATGATGGGGGTTTATTTTTGAGTTCTCAATGCTGTTCCATGTGGCTACCTGCCTGTTTTTGTGACAGTACCATGATGTTTTTATTACAACTGTTTTGTAATATGTTTTGAGGCCAGGAAGTAAGATTCTTCCTATTTTATTTTCTTACACGGAATTGTTCTTAAATTTCAAACAAATTTAATGATTCCTTTTTCTATTTCTGTGAGGACTATCTCTAGTAGTTTGATCAGAATTGCATTGAATTTGTAGATTAATTTGGGTAGGATTGACATCTTGATTATATTAATTCTTCCAATCCAGAAACATGGTACATATTTCCACTGTTTTGTGTAATTTTTAATTTCTTTTTCAAGTGTTTCACAGTTGTCCTTGTGGAGGTCTTTGACTTCTTTGATTAGGTTTAATCTTAGATATCTTATTGTTTTTGTGGCTGTTGCAAATGGGATTGCTTTCTTTAATTCTATCTCTTTTTTTGTTATATCTTTGTTTTTGAAGTAGGGATAATGGAGGCTTCATAGAATGAATTTTGAAGGGTTCCTTCCTTTTGGATCTTTAGAAATAGTTAGAGGAGGGACCAAAAGATGGGGTAATGGTTATGTCACTGGACTCCCAGGTAGTTGACCGTGGTTCAAGTCCTGAGCCTGGCATCTTAAAACTCACACCAGATGCATGTGCAAGTGTGCCCAAAATCCTGAGAGGAGACTGGAAGAGAACAGATTGTGGCATGGCAATCCCCTCTGGGGTTGACTTCTCACTTTCTGTCTCTGTCTCTCTCTGTCTATATGGCTCAGACCTTATAGCAAAAAAATCTCTCTCAAAAAATAAATAAATAAAGGAAAGAAATAGTTTGAATTGGGATTAGTTCCTCTTTAAAATTTCATAGAATTAAAAAGTAAACCCATTGGGACCAGTTTTTTCTTTGTTGGGAGACTACTTATTTCTGATTCAATCTTTTTCTTTATTGTAAGTCTATTTAGGTTTTCTATTTCTCTCTGGTTCAATCTGGGTATTTTATACATGTCCAGAAATTTGTCTATCTTCTCTAGGTTTTATTGTTTGTTGGCGTATAATTGCTCATAGTATTCTTTAATAATGTTTTGCATTTCTGTCTGTTATGTCCATTGTAATATCACCTGTTTCCTTACTGACTTGATTTACCTGTTCCTTTCCTTGTTCTTCTTGATTAATCTAGCTAATAGTGTGTCAATTTTGTTAATCTTACAGAACCAGCTTTTGGATTTATTTTCTGCATAGTTCATTTATTCTCCATTTGATTTATTTCTGCTCAAATTATTATTATTTCTCTTCTCCTGGAATTTTCTTTTTATTTCTTGATCATTTTTCCCATTTCCTGAATTGTGTCATTAGGTTGTTTATTTGGCACCTTTCTGCTGTTTGTTTTGTTCTGTTTTGTAGTGAATGCTATGAGCTTCCTTTTTATGACTGGTTTTTCTATGTCACATAGGTTATATATGCTTGTTCATTACCACTATTTTCTACAAACCTTTTGATTTAAGTCTTAATTTCTTCAGTAGTTTTAAAGTCATTCAGGAGTAAGCTGTTTAGTTTACATGTGTATGTGTAGTTTACATGTGTCTGTGTATTCTCCAGAGATCTTTCTCTAGCTGATTTCAAGTTTGATTCCATTGTGGTCAGAAAAGATGCTAAATATAGTTTCTATACACTTGAATTCATAAAGGCTTGTTTTGTGCCTTATCATGTGGTCAGCCTTCAAAAATGCTCGGTGTGGAGGTGAGAAAAATGTATATTTTATGGTTGTTATGTGAAATAGTCTATAGATATCTATCAAGTCCCTTTCTTCTATGGTATCACTTAATCTTGTATCTCTTTGTTTAATTTTTGTCTAGATGATCTGTCCAGAGCTGACAGTGTGGTGTTGAGATTCCCCAATGCTTACAGTGTTGCAGTCTGTCTCACTCTTGAGATACTAGTTTCTCTTTCGTGTATTTGGGTGCCCAGTCTTGGGTGCATTGATATTTGAAGGTTAAATCTTCATGGTAAACAAATCCTTTTAGTACTATATAATGTCCTTCTTTCTTTTTACACCTTTTGTCTTAGAGTCTATTTTGTCTGATATCAATTTTGCAATTCCAATCTTTCTAATAATGTTTTATATTTCTGTTATGTCCAATCTCTCTTTAGTTTCCATTTGCATGGATTATCTTTTTCCAGTCCTTCACATTTAGCTTATGTATGTCTTTATCTGTGAGGTGTGTTTCTTATAACCATCATATAGATGGCTTCTGTTTTATATCCATTCAGTCTGTGTCTTATAATAGAAGAATTTAATCCATTAACTTTCAGCAGTATTATTGATATTTGCAGACGTATCCCTGTCATTTTCTTGTTTGTTTTTTTTTTTTGTTCTCTTATTTCTGTTTATTTCTCTTTTATTTTCTGATATAATACTCCCTTCAGTACTTTTTGTAAAGCTGGTCTAGTATTGGTGAATTCTTTCAGCTTTTGTTTATCTGAAAATGCTTTTATTTTTTCTTCACATTTGAGGGATTAAGATAATCCTAGGGGTTGTAGGTGCACTCATGAGAAAAGGTCTGCTGAAACCAGGCCCAAGTCTCCAAAATTTTTTCCAAAACCTATCTTCAACCTATATTCTCAATCACATTGCTCCTTAAATTAAAATGAAATACATGTATTGTCTGAAATTTTCATACACCCTACTTTTCATCTTTGTCTAATGATGTCTTCTGTAATTTCTCTCTAAATTTCAAGAATATTTCATCTCCACCAAAAAAAAAATAGCAGAATGCACCTTCTTTTCAGGTACACATAGAATATTTTGCTAGATATTATTTATTTCATCTCGTTTAAACATTTTGGGGCTGGAGAAATTACCACAGGATGGTTCAGAGACACATTGAACCATATATCACCTTACATTAGACTATCTGCATTTTTTTTCTTTTTTTTTTTTTAGAGATTTTTGCTATAGGGCACATGAGCTTGCCAGAAAGAGACAAAGAGACAGAAAATGAGAAATCACCCCTGAGTAGGGATGGCCATGCTGCAATCCCTTCCCCTCCACTCTCCTCTCAGGATTTTGGGCATTCACACACACCCGCTAGCATACATTTTAAGCCACTAGATCTGGGATTCGAACTGTGGTAGACTACGTGGAAGTTCAGTGACGTAATTATTACACCATCTGCTAGTCCCAATCCATCTGCATTCTAATCATAGAGCATTTTTAATCTACTGGTATCAGTATGGCATTTTTAATCTACTGGTATCAGTGATAGTTTAAAGCTAAAATCCAACAGTCTTTAAAATTATCTGTGTGTTACCTTTCTCTATGTAGTTGTTATTTTGGTAAATGATCGCAGCCCTTTTGAGGAAACATCAGAGGCATTTTTATCACAGGTATTTGTGGTATTGGTGCAAGCACTGGAGGAATGTGCTTCTCATTTTCCATGGCTACTGGATCTACAAACTGGCAGACTGCCTACATGATCCTTCTGCATGTGGTAACTCTTGCTACCCACAGTCTCCTTCCACTAGCTAATTCCTAATTATATTTCATAATTCACTCTTTTAGAGCAGATCTTTCTAAGGTCATTAGGTCAGATGAAGTAGCCTTGTGTTACATTCTCACAGCACTGTGCATCTAATAGCACCTAATCATATATTTATTGTTATTATCCCATTATATATTTATATGTGTGTTAGTTTGATTAATGTCTTTCTTTCCCACTAGATTATAAGCATATCAAATTATATATATGCATGCTAGTTTGATTAATGTCTGTCTTTCCCAGTAGACTGTAAGCATATCAAATTTATATTTATATATGCTAGTTTGATTAATGTCTTCCTTTCCCACTAGTGTGCTAGCGTATCAAATTATATATTTATATGTACAAGAGGGCTTCAAAAAATTCATGGAAATAGTATTAAAAGATAATACGTTTTTTTCACAAACTTTTTGAAACCCCTTTGTATACTGGTTTGATTAATGTATTTCTTCACCAATAGACTGTAAGTCCCTTGAGGCAATTTTTTTTGATGCCTAAAATATGTGCTTAATAATAATGATAGTATTTCATTGAATGGAAGAAAAAGTAGCTAATCTGAAAACAAAAAAACTACAAATTACTAGATCTGCAGAAACTATCAAGAATATGAACCTCTTCGGGCTGGCAGGTGGCATGGTGCTTAAGGACTCTGGACTCCCATATGACCTACCATGGTTGAAGTCCCAGCCCTCGCAACTTGCTTTCTTACTTTTACTTTCTCTCTCTCTCTCTCTCTCTCTCTGTGTGTGTGTGTGTGTGTGTGTGTCTCTGTGATCAAATAAATAAATAAAGTTAAATAAAATAATTCTTTAAAAAAGAATATGAACCTCTGAAAATCATATTTTCTTTCTTAGGTCTTGTTCCTATTGTAGTTGTGGCAGGCAGACCATCCGGCTCTGTTCTTGCCAAACATTCCTATTCCTTGTCTTTCACCTACATCTCATTTACAATAACATATTCTGCCACTCAAGACCTGATGGTGAAAGACACTTCAAAACTATCACTTGTTAAAGCTAAAACAGACACTCTAAATCCCAATGATGGAAAGTGAAAATTTAAGAAACAAATGCCTTTTTCCTCAAGAATAT
>NW_006159700.1:3957481-3982472 GCF_000334495.1 Tupaia belangeri chinensis
AATAAAGTAGTCAATAGATAATTTTGTCTCCTTTTCTCAGTATGTTTCCATGAGCTGCAAAACTGAAAAGCTCATAGATGTGAAGATTAGAAAAGAACAGGATTGCACTGTTGTTGACCTCTGTCCCAAATTAATATACACACAATTTCGTAAGCATGTCCTGATTAAAATATCTGTCTTTGTTGTATAATTATGAGAAATCATTCTAATGGTAAAATGTTCTTAAAAACTCAATTCTTTACAATATTCCCATGAAAGATAAAAATGGAATTTAATGTATAGCTAATTCAGCCAATGGAAACATTAGCATACTGACATAAAGCAGCACATGAAATAAAAGGACAATCATAAGTTATTTTCTGTGGACTTTAGGACACACTAGCAGACATCTTCTGGACACATCTGTAAACTATCTGTAGAGAGTTCTTTCCTTTCTATCCTCAGTTCACACAGTTCAAAGTCTTCTTCTGCCAAATCCTGTAAAGTAAAAGAGAACAGTTTGTCTTAATTATGTGCATGGATAATGGAACACTTTCTAAGAGCCATTTTTACCCTTGAATAATTAACTCGGAGCTAAGTATTGTTTCTGTGTTGCTCTTTTGAAACAACACCATCTTAAGTCTAATTCTGGGTACATCTGTATCAGAAAGCCTTCATACAAAGATAGTGGGAATACAGGACATATACGTGAAGAACAGAAATTTTATGGTAAAAATGTGGTATTGATTTACTCAAACAGATGAAAAGAACTAAATTTGTTCAGCTAGGCCAACTGATGAGTAAGAGGGAAGAGGACTAGAAGTATTTGAAGGGTGTGAACAAAAAGAATGGACAACAAATGTTCAGCATTATGCAAAGATCTGCTGGATAAAACAGCAACATGCAGCATAAATTCTGTTCCTAATAAAATGATATTTAGACAAAAACAATTGTCAATTGATGGAAAATGCATTGCTTGAATCATCTAAACTTAACAAATAAATGTCAAATGTTTTAGCAGCTAGTAAAAAACATAAAAAGGTCATATATGGATACTTACTAGATTATGCAAATGAGACCAGACATTTTCTCAGACATCACCTTTCACCATACTATTAAACTCTGACTCAAAAAATGCTGAAAATTTCTTTAAATCTGGTCATATATTTTGTTCTGGCCAGATGTGTTATTATTGGGGAACTGACAATGTTGGAATATATAGGCCAGGACTTCTCAAGTGTATGCAATAACCAAGAATGTCCAAAATTTCTGTGAACGGTGTCATGGAAATACCAAACCCCACAGTCCCTAAAAAACACTTGAAGAGCAGATCTTAATTCATGTAATATTTTGTATATTTTTTAACTCGGATATCTGGAAAATAGCACATTTAGAAAGAACAGGTACATGAAATTAAATTCCAAAAAGTATAAGAATCACTGTTTTAGGTAATAAATTCAAGCATTGAATGAGAGACTTTACTCATTGGTGAAAATGTTCCCCATGATTTTGTTCATGGTTAGTCAGTGTTCCAGAAGGCAGATTTTCATGTTCCTAATGATATAAGAATGTGGTTTTATTTTGTTTTGCTTTGCTTTTGTACTTTGCATGACCACTAACTATAGTGATTATTTTTTTCTAACTGAAATCAGATTTTACCATTGGAAAATTTCACAGAACATAATAAATAGGGCAAATGCAAAAAGGACAAAATTTCTGTTTTGGTGTAGTAACAAAGAAATACAAATTTTATCAACTTCAGAAAATGTAATATTCAGTCTGAGCATGGCAGCATGAAAAACGTGAATGAGGAAAATAAAATGCATTCACATTTTACTTTAGACATTTAACCAATATTTAATTTGTCTGCTATAAGAAAGGCACAATGTTGGGAACCAGCAGTTAGTGTATGGCTCTGTCGCTGGACTCACACGTAGTCGACCACGGTTCGCGTCCCAGACACGGTGGCTTAAAACTCACACCAGGCGCGTGTGCGTGCGTGCCCAAGATCCCAAGAGGAGAATGGAGGAGAAGGGATTGCGGCGTGACCATCCCCCCTGGGGGGTGATTTCTCACTTTCTGTCTCTCTGTCTCTCTCTGTCTGTCTGGTGAGCGCACGCGCCCTATAGCAAAAACATCTCCAAAAAGAAAAAAAAAGAAAAGAAAGGCACAATGTTGAGCAAAGAGAGTGATGATTTTAAAGAAAACAAAATAACTTCTGCTAGGTAGGAAATAGAACATCAAACATGTTCACAAACTATCAATACTATAGAGTGATAAAAACAAGATGATTAACACAAATGAGAGCTGTTGTTATTCACTCAGAAGGCGATTAGCTCATCTTTGAGTCTGAATAAGATTCAGCATAAAGAAATATGGAAGGCAAGGCATTCCATCTGGAGAGAATGGACTCAAATACTCACAGATCATTGATAGTTTGTAAAATAGAACTGGGACACAGCCAGTGCTAAGGTTGAATTGTGGCTAGAGGGTAAGGAATTTTCAAGGTCTAAAATGAGTAATGTGTATTTTACTTAGTAAGAAAAATAGAATTTCTTAATGAGCAAGTGATGCAATCAAATATATGGTTTAGAACAATTAATTTTTCAGAAAATAGAGAATATCCAAAGTGAGTAAAAGATGTAAGTATGAAAGTTGTTGAATATTTTTAAGCCATAGATTATTATTATTTTCCATGTAATTTTAAAAAATAATAATTTATTTGTTATCATTATTTTTTTATTTTGACTAGAGAGAAACAGAGAGAAAGAGAAGAGAGAGAGAGAGAGAACAAGCTACCAGGTCTGGGATCTGCCCTGCTGTTGGCCATGTGGGAGTCCAGCACCTTTAGCCACCATGCCAAGTGCCAGTCCTTCATGTAATATTCTTAAAGTGTCACAACATAGTTCTAAAACTTAATACTAGCACTGTATTTTAATACCAATTTGCTTAATTTGGAAATATATCAGTAAATTTCACTAAATAAATTAGTGATAATATTCAAAAGTAACATATATTTGCGTATAATATTACATTAGCATAGATATATTCTTTTTTTAACAGTTCAGTAAATATTAACTATGTAGTTTACATTTAACAATATATTTATTTTTTATTTTTTTGGAGAGATTTTCACTATAGGGCGCGTGCGCTCACCAGACAGACAGAGAGAGACATAGAGACAGAAAGTGAGAAATCACCCCCAGGGGGGATGGTCACACCGCAATCCCTTCTCCTCCATTCTCCTCTTGGGATCTTGGGCACACATGCACATGCGCCCGGTGTGATTTTAAGCCACTGGGTCCGGGACGTGAACCGTGGTCAACTACATGGGAGTCCAGAGACATAGCCATTACGCTAACTGCTGGTTCCCTATATTTTTAATTTTTAATTCAAATTTGTTTATTTCTTTCAGAAAAAGAGAGACAGAGACAGAGAGACAGCAACCCCCCCAAGGCCTTGTTGCTGTGATCCACTCCTAGCTTCAGCCAGCCCTAGATCATGAGTATACAACATGCCAGAGTACCCGGGGAGGTTTCCGGACATGCACTCAGTGCCTTTCTATGTGGCATAGCCTTGCAGAGCATTCCTTTTTGTCATTGTGGTATTGTCTGGCCCTCTTAATAAAAAGAAAATTAATTTAATTAGAATGAATTAATGAGTTGAAGTTAAGTTGGTAGAACTAAATATAATTTCAACACTCTCAATCAAAGAACAACAAAATCAACAAAAAGTAATTTAAACTGGACCAAGTATAAGCTATTATGTTACTTTTGAGGGAATTTATATAATATACCTGCCAAGGAATAGTCATAGTCTAGTTTTTTAAATTAGAAAAAGCTACAAGTATACATACCTGAATAAAAATTAAATGATAATAAATGCAGTAACCCGTGTTACATCATTAAAAGGAAATGCTAAAACCTCAACTATTCAGCAGCACTGAGAAATTTAAAAATTTAAACAAGTCAAAATCAAATATAGCTTAGAATTTTCCCTATTCATTTTTTTTTTGGGGGGGAGGTTTTTGCTATAGGGCGCGTGTGCGGGTCAGAAAGACAGAGAGAGACAGAGAGATAGAAAGTGAGAAATCATGCCCCCAGGGGATATGGCCACGCTGCAATCCCTTCTCCATTCTCCTCTTGGGATCTTGGGCACACACACACACGCACCCAGTGTGATTTTTTGAGTCCCGGAACTGCAGTCGGCTACATGGGAGTTCAGCAACATAGCCTTTATGCTAACTATTGGTCCCCCTATTCATTTTTTATTAGCCCTTTCATGGTGAAACAAATTCACTAATAAAGATTGTTTCCTTTTTTAAAATTTAGTTACATTTTAATTTCTTTTGTGATTTCTGATTTTACATATATTCAATGTACATCTGTGTGGGGTACAGTATGATTTTTCAAAGTATGTATACAGAGTGCAATATTATTCAAATTATGTATATACAGATATGCATCTTCAACATTGAACATTACATTTTATTATGTACATTCAATAATAGTTTTACTAATTTATTTTTCTTTTTTGAAGTACATATTGAATTGCATACGATTTTCACTCTGCTGTGGTTCACTGTTTCATAACCTCTTCCCCTTATTTACATGCATAGTTTTCTTTCCTAAAAATTTTCTCCTGAGGGTGCAGCCGGTGGCATGAAGGTTAAGGTGCTAGATCCCACATGGTCAGCTTGGCATTTTGAGTCCCAGACTTGGAGACTTGAGACTCATGCTGGGCACTTGTGCACGTGTGCCCAATATTCTGAGAGGAGGCTAGAGGAGAAGCGATTGTGGCATGGCTATCTTCCCAGGTGGATGATTTCTCTCCTCTTCTTCTCTCTCTCTCTTCCTCTCTCTCTCTCTCTTTTCCTCTCTTTCTTATCTCTCTCTGGTGGACCCAGTCCCTATAGCAAAACATTAAAAAAAGAATTGTCCCCTAAATATCCACCCCTCTGCATTTCCATCCTCAACCCATGCAGCTCTACTATCTACAATTACACTCTATTCTTTTATACTTTCAAGCCCTTCAAATTCCACTAGAGAGTGCAGACATTTGATATATATTAAGCTGATACATGTAGTGTTGGTCTTTCATATTCTGTCTTGTTTCACTTGGCGTTATATCATCTACATTTATCCACTTTGTGTTAAATGACTGGCTTGCTTTGTTCTTTTTTTTTTTTAGAATTATCTACTTAATTTTATTTAATATTACTATTATCATTTTTAATTCAACCAGAGAGAGACAAAAGGGGAGAGAGAAAGTGAGAAAGTAAACCATAAAGTCTGGGACCCAAACCACAGTTGACCATATGTGAGTCCAGTGCCTTAACCACCATGCCACCTGCTAGCCCCAGAATTGCATTATTCTTTATAACTGAGTACTTTTCCATTTATATATATACCTTATTGTCCCAATCCAGTCACTGTTTTTTGGGCACTGAAGTTCATTCCACATCTTAGCTATTGTGAGTAATGCTTCAACACATATAGATGTGCAAATATCTCTGACAGAGTGATTTTCCTTGCCTTGGATATATGCCCAATAGTGAGATTGCTATCTTACATGGTTGTTCTACTTTAAAATTTTTGAAACCTCCATATATTGTAGTTTTCCACAGTGACTGTACTAATTTTCATTCACATTAGCAGTGCATGAGAATTTCCTTTTCTCTGCAATCTCACTAGCAACTTGTTAGTCTGTTTTTTTTTTTTTCTGATCATAGACATTCTGACGAATTAGGTGATAACGCATTATGATTTTGTTTTGCATTTCCATTCTGATAAGAGATGCTGAACATTTTGTATATTCTTTTTATTAAAGATTTAATTTTATTTATCATTGTTACTATTTTCCGTTTGCTGTAGGACACATGTGCTCACCAGAGAGAGACAGAGAGAAAGAAAGAAAGGAGAGAGAGAAAGTTGCCAGGTTTGGGATTCAAAATGTGGTTGGTCATGTGGGAGTCCAGTACCTCAACCACCATGCCACTTGCTGGCCTCCATTTTTTAAAAATATTTTTTAGCCATTTGTATGTCTTTCTTTGAGAGTTTGTTTGCTCAAGTTGGTTGTCTCCCTATCATTTACTTTTTTATAAGCGCGTGTGTTCACCAGAGACAGAGAAAAAGAAGGAACGTGAGAGAGTACTCCCTAGAAAAGATGGCTATACTGCAATATCTTCTCCATCTCCTCTTGAGATTTTGAGCTTATACACACATGAATCCAGAGTGTTCTTCAAGCCACAAGGTACAGGATTTAAACCTTACAGTTGACCATGTTGATCCTGCTGTCTTAACTCTCACAACACTTGCCATTCCCAATTGTCAGTTTTCTACTGGATTATTAGATTGTTGGGGGGAGGGAAATTTGAGTTCCTTACATATTCTCCTTGTAAGCCCCTTATCTGCAGTATACTTTGTAAATATTTTACCTACCATTCCATAGATTGTCTCTTTATTTCCTTGGCTGAACAGAAGCTTTTCGTGTTGATATAATCCTGTATGTCTACTGTTAGTTTTGTTGCCCTTGCTTTAGCTTCTTTCCAAGAAAACTTCGCTTACTTCATTATCGTGTAGTGTTTTGTTTATTTTTTCCTCAATAGTTTTATGGCTTGAAAATTTATGTTAAGTCTATTTTGAATTAATTTTTGTAAATATGAGAGATGGAGTATGGGGGTCTAGTTTCACTTTTCTGCAGGTTAGTACACAGTTTTCCCAGCACCATTTGCTGAAAAAACTATAATTTCCACTGGATTGTCCTTTGACCTTTGTTGAAAAATCAATTTGCTGTGTGATGTTGGGTTCATTTCTGGATTTTCTATTCTGTTCTATTGACTTACATGTCTGCTTTTGTGTCAGTACAATGTTGTTTTGGTTACTATGACTTTGTAATATATTTCCAAGTCAGGTAATGAGATACTTTTTCTTTGTGCATATAGCAATATGAGGTCTTTTGTGATTCTAGACAAATTTTATAATTGTTTTTCTTTTCCTGTGAAGAATATTGCAGACATTTTGATAGGTATTGCATTTAATTTGTAAATCACCTTGGGTAGTATAGACACTTCAATGCTTTCTTGAATATTTTACTGGGCAGCATTCACAAAGCTGGAGATTCACTTCTGCATATTATGGATCATTGGACTTTTTACTGTTGTATTGAGGCACTGCTGTTTTTCTCTTACCACCTTCAGCCTTAAGTCCCTGTTTCTTTCTCACATTTTTCTATTTGTACCCTTCCCTGAATTACTATCATCGTAAGTCATTATCAACCAGATAGAATCTCTTCCTTTTTTAAAAATATAATTGGATTTTTATTCCTCTTTGTTATGTTTTCATTAATGAATACTATGAAACTGCTTTTCTTGACCACCGGAGACTCTTCTTGGCATGTTTCCTCTTGAATCATATAATGCAAAATACTATTTGGGAATTTTGGAAATTTTATAATGTAAAATACAAAATCCATTATGAGTCACATTGGGAATATTCATGAGAACTACAAAATAAGAATTCTTTGTAAATACTAACAATTCCACTGAGCACCCTTTATAAATAAGTTAAACTATGTACTCCATTTATTTCTTACTACCTTTGGGGGAATAAATATTTATTGTTCTTCTCACTGTTATTACTAAACTTTTATTTTTATGTTAAAATTTTATCTTTTTGGAGAGGTTTTTGCTGTAGGGCATGTACTCTCACCAGAAAGGCAGAGAGAAACAGAGAGACAGAAAGCGAGAAATCACCCCACAGGAGAGAAGGACATGCTGCAATCCCATCTCCTCCATTCCTCTCTCAGGATCTTGAGCACGCACACACATGCACCCGGTGTCCTGAACTTGAACGGCGATGGAGTCCAGTCACAAAGTCATTATGCCACCTGCTGGTCTATGAATTGAAATATTTTAAACAGTAATTCTTGAAAAGTTAATGACAGACTGGACTAAAACCAGGTCACTTGTTGAAATATTTTAAACAGTAATTCTTGAAAACTTAATAATGACAGACTGGACTAAAACCAGGTCACTTGACAATCAATGTGGGTTTCTTTACTGGGAGTCAATTTTCCTTTCTGTGTTTCTGCTACTTCAATGAAGAGTGGTTCATTTTTAATTGCCCTTCTCATTTATAATTTCTAGGAATAGTAGCAGATATCTGGAACCCAACACTTGACAAATGCTAAATTTTTAAGTATTCTTAGATGCCAGCTGCTGGGGAGACTGAGGTAGGAGAATCATGGCATACAAAGATCAAAAACATGCTTTTAATATGCTTAGATTAATTGTTTTTCTTTATCCGAATCTGAGACCATGAGTCTTGCATTAAACGAAGCAACTAATGCAATGGACATCATATCAATAATTTTATTCTCATTAGTACTCCATGGGAACTTACATATTTAGTTTAAACAAAAGGTTTCAAAATAATATAAACATGAGAAGACTGTCCAGAATTCATGTGGGGACCAGCAGATGGTGTAATGGTTATGTTGCTGGAATCTCATGTAATAAACAACAGTTCAGACCCAATGGCTTAAAACTTATGCTGGGTGTGTATGCATGTGTGCCCAAAGTCTGAGAGGAGAATGGAGAAGGGCTTGAGGCCTGGCCATCCTCCTGGGGGTGATTTCTCGCTTTCTGTCTCTCTGTCTCTCTTGTGAGCATAAATACCCAAAAGCAAAAGTCTCTTAAAAAATTAATGTGATCTTGAAATAATTTTAATACTTTCTCAAAATGATGGTGATAATAGCAAAGAGAAAAATAAGTAGTATATATGAAATATAGGTAATAAAGCATTAATGTCTTGGAAGTTAATTGTATATTAAAATTTTGTCAGCTTATTCAATAGAATCATTCTTAAAATATATTTCCCACTAAAATTTAACCAAAAGTAATTCATTTATATTTGAAGTTCCTTTGTAAAATATTTACTTTTTATTTTACTCCATATGGAATTTGGGGGATCAAAAATTCCCCCTTTTATTTTAGTTTTTAATCTGAACACAGGTAGCCAATTATCATTTTACTGTTACATGTCAAATAAATTTCAGTGCTATTTTCTCTCCTCCCAGACACCACAATTATCTCTACATGCACTTATTGCAGTTGAACAAACTTAAAATTCCTTAGCATAACCTACAAGAATCTACTTGAATCTAGCACTGCCTATCTTCTCAATATCTTTGTGTTATATTCTTCAAGTACTTACTATGCCTCCGAAAGTGAAGGGGACTGATGAGATTAAGGGACACTGGAAGTCACAGCATGATTCTCATGCTCCCTAGACATTAAATTGCTTAAGCCAGCTTCTATGTGAAAATAGGTTTCTCAGTGATATCAGCAGAGATCTGATGCACCAGGAAATGGTGAGATAAGACAAGTGATACATATTCTGTCAGTGCAATCAAAATCAACCTAGTAAACTTCGTGCAGGATATTTTGGTAATTATAATAATCACAATCATTTGAGTTGGTTGACTATAATCATCACAGGCATTCTTTGAGGGAAGTGCTGGCAATACTTTTTACAGATGAGGACATTATGCTCTGAGAGGTTCATAATCTGGTCAGGGTCATACAATTCACACATTTAGAACTGGATTCAAAGAGGCCAGCAGGTGATTTGGTAGTTAAGGTGATGGACTCCCGTATGGCTGACCAAGTTTGAGTCCTGGGCCAGCAGCTTGAAAATCATCCCTGGCATGTGTGCTGAGAGGAAAATGGAGAAGAGATTGTGGCATAACCATCTACCCCGCCCCCTCGTGGAGGATGGAAGATGGGTGATTTCTTGCTTCCCTTTCTTCTGTCTCTTTTTGCCTCTGTCCCTGTCTGGTGAGCTCACATGCCTGTGGCAAAAATCTTTAAAAACAAAATAAACTAATTAACAAAAAAAGAAAAAGAACTGGATTCAAAGACCACTCGGTGTGGTCTGAGTGCATGCTTTAACCCACGGCATGGCACTGTCTCACTCCACTTTACAGCCTCACATAGAGCAAATGCACATCAGAGCATACTCAGAAAATGTTTTGAAATATATATTCAAAAATGTATATTTTAAAGACTATTGAGTAGTCCAAATCAAAATTGTTTTTATAAAATTTCATTCTATGATTTTATTTCGTGTGAATTTTAGAAAAAAACATCATTTCACATTATATCATCTCCAATATGTTCTAACTTTTTTATTTTTTATTTCATCTTCTTTTATACATTCAATCATGTTATTTAGCTTGCAAAGTGAACATTCCAACATGTGTAAACACAGTATGCTCCTAGATTAATTTTGAGTGAAATAGAATGTTGTTTTTTTTAAGGTAGCTATCAATTTTCATTTTATTACTATTCTGTACTTCAAATGCTCTTACAGTTGCTATAAAATCCCATAATATCTACCCTTAACATCTGGATAAATACATATAGATTCTATGCCAAATAACTGTAATACATGGAAAAATTCTTTTGGCATTCAATGGCTTTTTCCATTTCTTTAGCATTAACCTCTGCTTCTCTATTAAGCAAAGATGAAGGCATATAATTAACTATTTTTTTCTCCTCAATGTTATATATTCTGTATTAATTTTCCTTCAACATGTGTGTTGCCTCTATATTTGATGAAAAAAGCTTCTCAACATTAAGATATTTAAGTATTTTTTCAATTACAAAGACACACTATTTAAATTTTTTTAACCATCCACCTTTTTTTTTTGTTCTTTCTTGGTGATCTCAGGCCTGTTATAGCATATATTAAATTAGAGAAAAGAGAATGTTCACACAGACGCTCCCCACAAAACCTCCAATAAAATAGCATATTTCTTTATATTTCACTAAGCAAATCAATGCCCCTGAAGTTTCATAATTTGGTGCTATACCTAAAACTTAGAACAACATCTGGTCATTTTAGACTTAGTAAGTTAAATGATACAAAATGATATTGATGTTGGAAGAGTGAAGACATTTTACAGAATCCCCATACTTTCATTTTACTTTGTTTGCTAATCATTGTAAAGAAAGTCACTGTGTATTAAGAACCTAGAGGATGGTTGTATTTTTATATCAGAAATTTAATAATGCATAATATTGAACAATCTAATTAATTTCAACTTTATAAAACCAACCACCTAGAAAAACTAAAGCTATATTTGGTAGAGTTATGAGACCAAGCAGTAAATCTTCCCAATCATAGGTTATATTTGAGTCATTTTTACTTAAAAAATTGAACTTCTTTCCTTTTGTGACAGACCAGTTTTTATAGCATATTCTTGGTCTAATTTTTCAACCTTCCTTGTAGATATTGTATTTCCTTAAAGGTATCTCTTATGATCACTTGAATAGCTTATGTTTAAAATCCCATGATTATATTATTTTTGTAACATGTTTCATATTTTATTTCTTAGTTGAAAACTCCCTATCCACAGTGATCAAGAACGTAGAACTATTACCTGACACAGGTGCACCTGCCAATGTAACTTGTCTGTAAAATAAACCAAATAAGCTTCAACAAGTTAGAATTTTTCAGCACTGATAATGTTTCTTTCCTGAGGTTTATAATAACCTTGGATGTCAGAACTGTGCACTCACCTCTAAATGATGCAGTTATAAAGCTCTTTAGTAAAACTGGAAGTAAAAGAATTCTATTTGTCATTAAATCTGAACATTTTGCTGCTACATATTTATTGGCTTTCAATCTTTCCTCTAGATCTTTATTAATAGAATTCTGGGGAGAATAAAAGGTAGAAGTTTTCATTTTGCTAGTAAACTCTGTAACAAAACTATATCTTAATTTCTTTCTTTCACTCTCTCTCTTTTTTTTTTTTTTTTGGTGTGTGGGAGAATGATCTATTTTACTGGACTGTACGCTTTCACAATACCAAACAAAGTACAACTCTAGACAACTTTTTATTCCATAGAAAATTAAACCTATTTACTATACCTGAGTTTCAGTGACAAACACTGTTGGAAGACACTACTAATTTTTGCATCATGAATTGTGACTGTCAAGGCTTTTAGTTGTTCATGGTTTGCCTCCATGTTTTCAAGTGTTTACTCTTACTTCATATAAGACTTTTTAAATTATCACTATAATTTAATTAGATCTGTGCTTAAAGGTTAAATTTTGTGCTTGAAGGAGACAGCCATTAGTTTCTTGTTTCTCCGCTCACATTCCATCCAGCATCCTCCTTATAAGTATTTTCACAAGCAGTAGGAAGGTAAAAATTTTGTTATAATAATTATAAATTGGCTCACTCAGTATTGATGAATGACAGGGATGAAAACTAATATTCAGTTTATGTATAGACTAATATCTTTTCTCAGACATCATCTGTATTAAAGTAAATAATGCATATTTGATTTTTGATGTTTACCTTTAGATATTACCCCACCACACATAATGACTATATTTCAGGCTGGAGATGGATTTGAAATATAACCTGATTATAATACGATTTGCATTATTAAGTTAATTGAATAATTAAAAATTACAATGAAAATTAATTTTATATTTACTATATGTAAATAGTTTAAATTTATGTCATTGCTAGTGCTCAACATATAGTTACATGGATCCGAGTTTTTAACTGCTATCATATTATTTTCATTTGAAGAACTTCTTTTACCATTTTTGTTTGGCGAGTTTAGTTATAAATTACCTGAACTTTTCTCTGTCAGGAAAAGTATTTATTTATTATTTATTTTCCTTGTTCGGAGCTATTTGTGCTAATTAGAGTATTCTGTATTGACTTTTTTTTCCTATTTGGTATTTTAAAGATGTCAGTTTATGATTTCTAACTTCTATAATTTCTAATAAAAAGTCTCGATAAGTCTGCTATAATTATATACATATGTGAATGTAGATATAAATGTACAATTAATATCATTTTAGGATGGTACAGTCTAAGAAATTCGTCATTAGCAATTTTATTGTTGTGTTAGTGTCTTAGTGTACTTACATAAACCTAGATGTTATGGCATCTACACACCTACGCTATGTGGTTTAGCCCTCATGTTCCAATGAAACTACCGACATATTCATTATTGACAGAAATATAGTTAAGCACCATGTACATTTTTTCTGTGTATAAAATAGTCCCCCTTGCCCACAGTTTTACTTCTCATAATTTTAGTTGGCTGTGGTCAACAATGATCTAGAAATAGTAAATGGGAAATTTCAGAAGTAAACTCTTAATAAGTTTTAAATTTCATGCTGTTGGAGTAATTGATAAAATATTGTATTGCCCACTTAATCCCACCCAGGACTTGAATCCTTCCTTTGTCTAGTGTGTCCACACTGTATACACTCTCTATTCATTAGATACTTAGTAGCCACCTGAATGATCAGCACAGTCATTATGGTAACTCAGTGCTTGTGTTTAAGTAACCCTTCTATTACATAAAAATTGTGCCGAAGTGCAAGAGTAGTGATGTTGGCAATTTGGATATGCCAAGAAGCCACAAAGTCCTTACTTAAGTGACAAGGTTAAAGTTCTTGACTTAATAAGAATAGGGGGAGGGGAAGTTTTATTGAGTTTGCTAAAATCTACAGGAAAATAAGATATTTTGAGAGTACGATATTATAGACATACAACTTTTATTATAGTATATTATTATCATTGTTCTAATAAGTAGTTATTATTATTAATCTCTTACTATGCCTAATTTATAAACTTTAGCATAGGTGCAAATGTAGAGAACAACACAGTATATAGAGAGTTCAATACTAGCTACAATTTCAGGAAACTGCTAGGGGTCTTGTAATGTATCCCCCATGGATAACAGAGAACTACTAAAACATATTCTTCTAGCTCTCTTCAAGATTTTGTCTTGATCTTTAATTTCAGTACTTTATATTTTTTCAAGGTGATTTATAGATTTACAGTGTTGCATCTGTTTAGTTTTCTATAATTTATTTGCGGTGTGGTTTCATGTCATTTATCATTTTTTGGAAAACTTTTAGGCATTAACTTACAGTATTTCCTTTCCATGAATCCCCTTACTTTTTCTTTTGTTATTATTATACCTATATTATACTGAATGATATTGTTCCTAAGGTCTTAGATATTTTAGTTTTCAATTTTTTTTTCTCATTTACTCTTTGTAAGTTAGCCTTTGAACTCTCTTCATGTTTATTGATGGCAAGGGTTGTCTCTTCTCCTGCTTTAGCATCAGTCACCCTGTCATTCCACCAGTGGAACCAGAGGACAACTAACATCCTGACTTCACTCCAGTATTGAGAGGTATTCTGTTTTCCTTCTTTACCTAAGCTAAAGTGAATGTACATGTTTTCCCTGGAAGCTACAGAATTTTCTGTTTCTCCCTCAGTCGTGCAAATAAATATTATGTCTGAAATGGACCCATTTATTTTATCTTAAACTCTTAGTGTAAAGAGGTTGAGTTAATCTAGTTGGGGATTGAACTGGATTCTGTTTTTAGTTTCATTTTGGTTTTGTTTTTAAGAGAGATTTTTACTATAGGATGAGGGTACTCACCAGAGTGTATATAGGTAAGAATATTCCAGGTAGGGTTTTGTGACTTTCTCACTGTAATTGCTACTTTTCTCCTTGGAGCTTGCAGCAAGCAGGAACCATCTCTGATACCCTCCCAAGAACTAAATCCTTCTCATGAGTTCCTGGAGAGATATGTGGACAAAAACTTGGGTCTAAGTGCAATCATTTCTTATGGCTGTAGTGACAAGGACTCTGTATTCCCCAAATCATCCAAGTATAATATTTAGAACTCGATAAAACATTTAGTGACCCTTCTTACCATGAAACATCAATCACTCTTTGAAGGCATCTTTTTTCCTTTGGACTTAAGACTGATTATCCTATAGCCTCAGCTCTGATGAATTCAAGACTATTTGTGATTTTGAAATTATCTAACAAATTATCTAACTTGTCCTTATTGGGATAGGAAGAATGCTCTTTCAAGCTTTCTGTATCTTGAGACAAAACCAGTTTTAATTTATTTTAAATCTATAACTTTTAGGATTATATAAAAACTTAGGTCATTATACATTAATAATTTGTTAGGCTAGTGGTGGCAGGGTGGTTAAGATGCTGGATTCCCATATGTCACCTACAGTTTGAAACCCAGACTCAGCAGATTGAAAATCAAAGTGGGAGCATATGCATGTGTGCATACCCAAAATCCTAAGAGGAGAAAGAACGAGAAGGATTTCAGTGTGGCCATCCTTCCCTGGGGATGATTTCTCACTTTCCCTCTCTTGGTGTCTCTCTGGCAGTGCATGTGCCCTCTGGCAAAAGCCTAAAAAAAGTTTCCCCATATTCTTTACCAGTAGTTTTATAGTTTGAGGTCTTAGGTAGTTCTTTGAACCATTTTGAGTTGATTTTTGTTAGTAGTGAGAGATAGAGGTCCAGTTCATCTTTCTGCAGGTGGATACCTAGTTTTTACAGCACCATTTGCAAAAGATATTTTCTTTTCCCTATTGTATTGATGAGTGCCCTTTGTCAAAAATCAGTTGACTGTATGTTTTGGGGGTTTATTTCTGGGGTATCTATTCAGTTCCAATGGTCCACATGCCTGTTTTCATGCTAATACTATGTTATTCAATTATAACACCTTTGTAATGTATTTTGGGGTCAGAGAGTGAGGTGCCTTTTACTAAACTCTTACACAGAATTGGTTTGGCATTATGAGGTCTTTTTTGATTCCGGACAAATTCTATTTTTTTTTTTTTTTTACTAAATCGGTGAAGAATGTGTAATAATTTGATTGGGATTGCAAGTGAAATTATATCAGATTAAGAAACTTCTTCATAGCAAAAGAAACAATCATTAGAGTGAATTGACAACCCTCGTTATAATTTGATTGAGATTGCAAGTGAAATTATATCAGATTAAGATACTTCTTCATAGCAAAAAAAACAATCATTAGAGTGAATTGACAACCCTCGTAATGGAAGAATATATTTAGAATTATACCTCAGGTAACAGACTGATAACCAGAATATATAAGGAACTCTAACAGCTTACCTGGAAGGAATTATACCTCAGGTAACAGACATAACCAGCATATATAAGGAACTCTAACAGCTTACCTGGAAAAAAATCAACCCAATTGAAAGATGAGCTGTATAGACATGCAAACAACCAAAAACCATATGAAAAAAATCTTTTCAACCTCACCTATCATAGGGAGCTGCCAATCGAAACTGTAATGAAATACCACCTAACCTGAATCAGAATTGTAAGATTAAAAAAATAAAGAATGATAAAAGGTTGTGGAGAAAAGGGAACTCTGCTACAATCTTGATGGAATATAAATTAGTAAAACCACTGTGGACAACAATATGGAGGTTTCTTTACAAGTAGAACTACCACATGATGCAGCAATTTCACTCTTGGGTATCTATTCAAATGATACGAATGCACTCAGTCAGAAAACACACACCCATGTTTATTGGGGCATTATTCACAATTGCCAAGACTTGTAACCAACCCAAATGTCCACAAATAATGAAT
This sequence comes from Tupaia belangeri chinensis, assembly GCF_000334495.1. Lineage (NCBI taxonomy): Eukaryota > Metazoa > Chordata > Mammalia > Scandentia > Tupaiidae > Tupaia > Tupaia belangeri. Next base: position 3,973,946 of record NW_006159700.1, read on the forward strand.
GGATTGAAAAAACTGTGGCATGTATACACTATGGAATACTACTCAGGCACAAATTTAAAAAAAAGAGAGAGAGAGAGAGACTCTGGCATTTGATACAGAGTGGACATATGGAAGATTTGCTGCTAAGCAATGCAAGACAGACTATGAAAGAGTGGCATTATATGTCTCCACTCAATATATACTGAATGTTGGCATTCTATGGCAAAAACTGAAAGATTGGAAAATATAAAAACACAGAGAGTAACTGTTAGTACTAGGAACAGTGCAGGAGGAAGGTGAGAAATGGGGGAGATTGTGAGGGAGGAAGTCAAAGGAAAAAAGAAAGAAGCAAAACATTTAAGGAACACAAAAGTGAAAAATTGCCTTTTGATGATAATATGTATGGTCATATCTTTGGCTGAATCAGTATACAGTGTATTCATGATGGGAAAATTAATGTGCTATGCTATAATAGTACACAATGATTGTATGTAAAAAATATAATAAAAACTTAACCTAAAAAACTTAATAAATAACAATGTGTTACATACAATACAAATTTAAAATGTAATTTTTTGAAATACTGTTAATTAACAATAAATGTTGTCATCTTGACCTCTGAGGGTTACTAAATTAAAGAGAGAAAAATAAGGAGGGTTATTAATGATACATAAATTACTGGATCAAATTCTTGAACCCATCTCATATGTGGGATTCACTGTTGGTATTATTAACTCAGCATATGGGTAATAAGATTCTTGTTCACTTTTTTAAATGACAAAATTTGGTTTAATATTTAGGTAAGGCATTGATGTCTTTTAAAATCCTAAATTATTTGGGAATACAATAGGGTCTCAAATGTTGTGTTCAACATATGCTAATACTTGAAATAATTACTTATTAACAGTGAGCCTTTGGGACCAGCAATTGGCATAATGGCTATGTCGCTGGACTCCTATGTAGTCAACTGTGGTTTGAGTCCCAGACCCGGTGGCTTAAACTCTCACCAGGCGTGTGTGCATGCGTGCCCAAGATCCTGAAAGGAGAATAGAGAAGTGATTGCAGTGTGGCCATCCCATCGGGGAGTGATTTCTCACTTTTTGTCTATCTCTCTGTCTTTCTGGTGACCACATGCACCACCTATAGCAAAACCTCTCCAGAAAAAGGATATTTATTACTTTATAAAAATTATCAAGTGGGGAACAGCAGATGACATAATGGTTATGTTGCTGGACTCACACATGGTCATCTACAGTTCAAGTCCCAGACCCAGTAGCTTCAAAATCACTCCATGCATGTGTGTGTGTATGCCTGCCCAAAATCTGAGAGAAGAATGGAAGAGAAATGATTGCAGTGTGTCCTTCCCCTCTCAAGGTTGATTTCTCACTTTCTGTCTCTCCAGTGAGCACATGTGCCCCACAGCAAAAATCTCAAGTGATTTTTGAGTGACAGAAAGTAACTAAAAAGGAAAATACAAGCTAAATTAGATATGAAAAATAAAAGTCATTTTTACATTTACATTTTACTTTTCAATGCTCTGAAAAGTCCCAAAAGAAAACCTGAAAGTCCTGCATTAAATGGTTAAAATGCACATATAGTACACAGGAAAGGAAAAACAGAGGACGTTTAAACTGTAAAAAGATATAGACTCTAATGTATAATAAAATACATGGAAAATGTAGTTACAAATTATCAGAAATCACATTGGTAGAGATTTTAAAATTTATTTTGCATGATCTATTAACATAGAGGAAAAAATAGGCAACCTAATACATTCTTAGTGAAAAAGTAATTGACATAATCTCTTTGGAAATCATTTTGCCAATATTAATCAAAGAGTAAATAATAATGGAGATTTACTATATAATGTATATACAAAATGTAATAAAAATATACATCGTATGAAAGAACTTCAAAAAGCTGTAGAATTACGATATATGTTTAGAGACCAGCAGATAGTGTAATGGTAACTATGCTAGACTCCCACGTAGTTGACCATAGTTCGAGTCCCAGACCCAGAGGATTAAAACTCACACTGGGCCCATATGTATACAATCCCAAAATCCACAGAGGAGAAAGGAGGGGAAAGGATTTTGGCATGGCCACCCTCCTGAGTGGTGATTTCTCACTTTCTGTCTCTCTGTCTCTCTGGTGAGTGAACACTCTCTATAGCAAACATCTTTCTTAAAAAAATATATATATTATATTATATATATAATATATATATATAAGTTTATCTTGGTGCAAACAAAATTGAAATCTACACATATGTTTTTCATAATGCACATTTTCAAATATATTAGAGTATGTTCATACTATAGAACTGTAGGCTACCATCAAACTACAGGTTCCTTAAGAACTATCTTGAAATTATTTCTTAAATACATTATTAAGTGAAATATGTAAATTGGAGAACTTTATAGAGAATATGTAGCAATTTGTTCAACCTATCCAAGTATGTGTTGGTGTGCTTTCATGTGTATAAGTTGTTTGTATTTGCACAGGGAATTTTTTTTTAAGATACAAAAAATGTCAAATATCAAGGGAAGCTGGAGACATGAGGAAATATTGAATAAAAGCTTATTTCACCTCAGATACTCTCTCTTCTTTGTCAATGTGTGTTACACATAACATTATAATAGAGATTATTTCAGTAACATAGTAGGAGATAATGAGTGCTTTAGTTTGGGTGGTAAATTTGAGATGCAATTAAGAAATAAAATCAGGAGGTGTCATTTAGATATGGATAGTTATATAAAAATAGAAGACAACTAAAATTTCTGGCTTAGTAACTACTTATTAAAGTTATAATAATTATTAAGTTTCAGTCATGTTTATTACCTCTCTCACTTGCAAAGCTTTTATTACACTCGTATCCATTACTTATTTCTAAAGTTTCACTGATATAAATATCCTAACTTTATTTGCATTTAGGAAAATATATATATTTGCAATAAATAAATATAAATAAGGGGGCCAGCAAGAGATGTGGTTGTGAAGGTGCCATACTCCCACAGGGCAGATTGCAGTTGGTTTCTCTCTCTCTCTCTCACTCTCTCTCTCTGTTTGTAGTCAAATTAAATAATAATAACAAATAAATAAAATTAAATAAATAACTTTTAAAAATATAGATACATATAAATAAGTATATTGGCCTGGTTTGACAATGACCAGAAATAAAATTAGATAAATAACCTTTTAAAAATATATATACATATAAATAAGTATATTGGCCTGGTTTGACAATGACTAGTATTACCCACTATCCGGGCAACAGCAGCTTCTGAAGGCCATATACTTTATAAATCTTAGTTTGGGCTGTGAATGAGAGCAGGACTCCCCAAAACACACTCCTGGCCATATACAAAATGTATATCCATTTTGTTTGTCCATTTCGCTTGTTCCTGAATTAATCACTTTTTAAAATATTCTTCTTCATAAAATATTAGAAAATATATTTGACTTAACATAATAAAATCAGCAAAATGTTATTTATTTTAGGTAACATTTTTATAAAAGTCAAAGTCTATTTCTCCTTTAGCATCTGTTGTAAATGAAAAACTATAGCCATCCTGCCTTCCATTCTATGCAAAGAAATGACAACCTATAGCCATCCTGCCTTACATTCTATGCAAAAAGTGACAGAAGTGCATAATAAATGTTTCTGTTCTTTTCTGCTTAGACATGTCTAAATACACTTATTTCAATTTGGCAAGGATTTTTTTAGTTCCAGCATTAGCTATTTTTAATTCATTAGTTTGGCACACTAGGATAATAAGTAATATGGAACATATTCTATACCTTCAGGACTGGCTATAAAATTACTGACAGAGAGTACATATCTAAAACAGTCTCTCTACTGGATTCAAGCCAAAGCAATTCATTGGGTAAAAAATTACAGAAAACTGTGATTTTTTTTTTTTATTTCTCACCACCTCCCCCATTTCAATAACTCATTTTACCAGCCAAAAGATGTAAATAAAAGTATATGTAAGGACCAGCAGCAGGCATAATGGATATGTTGCTGGGTTCCCACATAGTCAACCACAGTTCAAGTCCCGGATCCAGTGGCTTAAACTCGCACCAGGTGTGTGTGCATGTGTGCCCAAGATCCCGAGAGGAGAATGGAGGAGAAGGGATTGTGGCATGGTCATCCTCCCCAGGGGCAATTTCTCACTTTCTATTTCTCTGTCTGTCTCTGTCTTTCTGGCAAGCGTATGCGCCCGATAGCAAAAACCTCTCAAAAATGAATATATGTAAGTTATTTTATTCAACTAGCATTTTTCCCAAAATATGCTTAATAATATTTTTATTAATGTATATTGACAAAAAAAAGTGTGTTCTTAAAAAAATTAACTTAGGACTAGTGGATGGTGTAATGGTTATGTCGCTAGACCCTATATAGTCGAACGCAGTTCGAGTTCCCAGACCTGGCAACTTCAAACTCACGCTGGGTGCGTGTGCGTGCATGCCCAAAATCCCAAGAGGAAAATGGGAGAGAAGGGTTTGTGTCATGGCCATCCCCCATGAGGGGTGATTTCTCGCTTTCTGTCTGTCTGTCTGTCTCTCTCTCTCTCTCTCTCTGTCTCTCCAGGGAACTCATGTTCCCTATAGGGAAGGTCTTTCTCAAAACAAACAAACAAACAAACAAAGAAACCTGAGACAGGGTCAGCAGGTGGCATAGTGGTTATGGTACTGGAGTCCTCCATACCCGACTGCAGTTCAAGTCCTGGACTCAGCACCCTGAAACTCACATGAGATATGTGTGTGTTTGTGTGTGTGCCCCAAATCCTGAGATGAGAATGGAGAAGGGATTGCAGTATGGCCATCTCTCAATGTGGTGATTTTTTCACTTTCTCTCTCTCTGTCTCTCCAGGGAGTTCATGTACCCTATAACAACACCTCTCTAAAAATGTTTTTAAAAAACCCCGAGAGTAAATTTTTTAGACCTGTAAATTATAGCACATCATTTTTTTCTTTAAAAAATATTTCCTTATAGAATACCTTTTGAAAAGAATATAACAACATAAAATGTTGTACATTATTCATCTCATTCATGTTTATTAGTATTGCAAATCTGTAACATTTCATGAAATAGATTGAAGTGAGCAATGATTTGGTAGAATTTCAAAACATCAATTAAATATGTATACACAACATATTTGTACACAAATGTTGAGTATCATTATTAATAATAGCCAAAAGGTGGAAACAACATAAATAATCAACAAATTAATGGATAAACAATATGCAGTGTTAAAATATATTATTTAGCCATTAAAAAAAAATGAAATACTGATCCATGATAGAGCACAAATAAACTTTGAGAAAAATTTGCTAAATGGAGAAAGTCGATCACAAAGGACCACATATCACATAAATTCAGTCATATGGTGTCCAGAACAGGATAACCTTTATAGAGAAAAGTATTAGCAGTTACTTAGGGACAAGAAAATTTAGAGCATAATAGGTAAAGGGTTTTTAAAACTATTAAATTTTCTGAAAATTCACTTTAGTAATGATTGCATGTACCTGTGAATATACTAAAAAACACTGAATTTGTATGCTATTTTTAGAATCACTTATTTAATTTTGTTTATTATTATTTAATTTGTTATAGGGTACATGTGCTCACCAGAGATAGAGAGAGAGAGGGAAAGTGAGGAAACAAACTGCCAGGTCTGGGACTCGAACCCTTGTCAACAATGTGGGAATCCAGCATCTTAACCATCACACCACTTGCTGGCCCCTTGAATTATCTACTTTAGTTGGGCAAATTATATGGAATATGAATTTTATCTCAATGAAGTTATTTTGTACATTTCAAAAGAAATGTTCAGCCAGTCTTGTCCTAGGCAGTTCAAGACTGGTATAGCTGCAGGTTGTCATCAAGGTTCAGAATCTTCCGATTATCCATCTTTTACATACAAGTTTCATCATTAGGATCTAATAAGACTTCTAAATCTGTAACTCATGGTTTTATTTTAGTAGAAAAAAAGAAGCAAGATATGTATATCACCTGTGACAAGAAAACAAAACCATATCCAGAAATTCTCATGGTTTTTGCCTTTGTGTACAAAAATACAGCCATCCTCAGTACCAAGAAAAGATGAGAAATTCAGTATCTTTACCTTGCTACTTTTCCACACTAAATTGATTACAGAGAAAAGTACATTATGTAGGTAATCTGTAGACACTATAACAAATTCCTAGTGAGATATATTTGAGTTTTACAAGTCATTCATTTTTTATCAGGGGCCAAGTTTCAAAGGATTAAAACATTTAAGGTTATAGAAGAAAAGGATCTCATGCTAAAAGATAATTTGTGGACCAGCAGGTGGTGTAGAAATTAAGTTTCTGGACTACCACATGGCTTATTACTGCTCAAGTTCTAGACCTGTTGGCTTGCTTTCTCTCCCTCTCTCTTTGGTTAAAGTGAAAAATAATAATGATAAAATAAATAAATGACTTTTTAAAAATATTTATAAATATATATAAATAAATGACTTTTGAAAAACAATGAATACTGTCTTCTTTTTTTAGAGGGTTTTTTGTTTTGTTTTGTTTTTCTTTTGTTATGTTTTGTTGACGGGACCATACAGACAACACAAACTGGTAAAGAGGCTGTCTCCCATGGCCTGGGCTGGGAAGAAACAGCAAGACAAGGCCAGCAGTTTACTAACTCTCCTTGTGTCATTTTACTGGCCTATAGTTAATTTCTCTGTGGTGAGTTTTACTGTTATTATGGTACCCTGCAAGAGTAGGATATCACCCCCAACCATTACAATAAAGTCAATTAGTGATCTTATAGGAATGTGGTTCCCTAAGAAGAGGGCAGGAAGTTTGAAGACTCCCCCACTTGTCTGTCTAAGCCAAAATTAACATATGTTAGGTCAAAATAGTATAAGCCAAAGTAGCATCAGTAGCATATGAAAACTAAGTTTAAGGCTAGTTTTACGTACATACCCCTTGTTAAAGCTACAGGCCAAAGTTAGCTCTGCTAGGCAAAGTCAGCACATTCACCCAGAGATAAAACAAAAGAACTCGCTAATTGGCAGACTCAGCAAATAAAATAAAAACCCATGCTTTCTTTTAAGAAAGGAAAAGCCTGACTGACGATGAACAAACCTGAGGGCTCCAGAGAAAGATTAACCACCTTAGCTGGGAGCTCTTATCTAAAGCAACAGGTAGCTTTCAACTACAAAGAGTTTCTCATCTATGTGCTGTTGACTATAAAAAACTGCTAATATAACATCCTGTGTTTTCTCCTGAGCTATAAGATCATCTTCCTTTCCCATATAAGATCATAGACTCACCCTCTATTGTTGTAATGTATAGATAGTCCATATATTAACTGTGTCTTTACTTAGCAAGACAAGATTTCTATCCAGGTCTTTGCAACCAGCAATCTTATCACCCTGGCCCAGGACTGAAGCTATCAAACATCCTGCAAGCCCCCTCTTCGAAAGACCCTTCCCAGTAATCAAGATCTAAGAAGAAGATACAACAGACAAACGGACTGCCTCATCCTAAAAACTGCGACTGATTTTTAACTAATCTGACAAAACAAACAGCATGCTTTATAATGATTGCTTCCATGCTTTGTATACCCTGTTCCTTAGAGTAAATCTTTTACTGTCCCTCACCCATTTACTTGCATGTATCACATTTACAATAAAAACACACGATGATTCCTAGCAGTTGTCACTCCTCAGAGAGTGATCTTCTGAGGGGTGTCTGGCAAAGGACGTGCATGAAAAGGGATCGAGGCCTCTGTCTTCTGTTCACCTTTGCCGCCTCCATAGAGATAACCCACCCCTGCCGAGGCTATTGAAAAACTATGAATAATTTCTTCTTCTTTTTATAGAGAGTTTTTTGTTTTGTTTTGTTTTTCTTTTGTTATGTTTTGTTTTGCAATAGGACACATGAATTCAATGGAGAGACAGAGAGAAACAGAGAGAGAGAAAATAAGATATCACCCCTTCCCAGGGGAGATGGCCATGCTTCAATTGCTTCTCGTTCATTCCCTTCTTGGGGATTTAGACACTCACATGCATGCACCTGGAGTGAGTTTCAAGCCTCTGGGTCAGGGACTCGAACTGCAGCCAGCCATATGGGAGTCAAGCACATTAACCAATATGCCACTTGCTGGTCCCCTGAATACTTTCTTTTTAATCACAAATATTAATCTGCTAGTATCTTTCTTCACAAAAAATATTTTTAAAATAGCAAATACAACATAGGAATTAAAAGTTGCCATTTAAATTTTTCTATATAATTCTCTTCATGAATTTATCGAATTAATAAATTTAGTAAAACAGTAATGATTATTTAAAGATATTAAGTTCTCAATGCACTCCCATATTTCTGGGCTTATAAAGCCATTTAGTTCAGGAAACCAGCAGTTAGCGTAATGGTTATGTCACTGGACTCCCACGTAGTCGACCGTGGTTCGCATCCTGGACCCAGTGGCTTAAAACTCACACCGGGTGCGTGTGCGTGCGTACCCAGGATCCCGAGAGGAGAATGGAGGAGAAGGGATTGCGGC
>NW_006159700.1:3982810-3991802 GCF_000334495.1 Tupaia belangeri chinensis
CCCCCCCGGGGGATGACTTCTCACTTTCTGTCTCTATGTCTCTCTCTGTCTGGCGAGCACATGTGCCCTATAGCGAAAACCTCTCAAAAAAAAAAAAAAGCGCCATTTAGTTCTATGACACTATAGAGGAAAGCTTACTAAGATAGAATTTAAAGATGGTTTTCATAAGCAGTTATATTTTGACTGATTTTTGAAGGTAACTTTATTCCAAAGAGAAGTGAATAGAGAGCAATGAATCCAGAGCAATCGTACAAAATACCCAGAGGTGTTTTATAAAGATGATATTGCAGAAAGTAGTGAAAAACACTGTAAAGATGAAGCAGGGAAGGCACGAAGTGAGATATAATTGCAAAAGTAGACTGAAGTGCTAAGTAGTACAAATGTACTCTGTAGAGCATGTGAGTCATGGAAACAGTTCATGAAAAGTCAGCAGAGGTCATCTGCATAAATTATGAATAATTTTATAAATACAGCAATGAGCAATGCATGGTTAGCAGTGTTGGAATACTAAAAAAAGAACTCCTCCTTATAAAGATCAAAAAATAATCTAGCCTCTCTTTGGCCTGAATATTGCAATTACTTCACCTCTCAAAGATTTAATATAGTACACACCCAACTTGAAGATAGGGTGATTTTAAAATAGACTCTAAAATATTTTAAAGGCATATGTGAAAATCAATTTTTTCTTTAAAATGTAAGAACTACTAGCACTGATGCCAATAAAAGGATTAGTTTCCTAAACCAGATTTATACTCATTTATTTAAGCTATTTTATTTATTCTGTTTTCTAGAAAGTTGCAGACAACTAAAAATTTTGCCTCTTAATGTTTTTTTATTAAAATTGCATTGATACAATAACTTCTTCCTTATTTTGCAGAAATACATTATTTTGGGGTCAGCATATGGCATGAAGGTTAAGGTGGTTGGATCTCACATGACCAAGTGAGCAGTTTGAGTCTCAGAACTGTTGGCTTGAGAAACTCTGGACATGTGTGCCTGCATGCCTAAAATCTTGAGAGGACAATGAAGGAGAAGTAATTGTGGCATGATCACCCAACCTGGGAGATGCTTTATCACTTTCCCTCTGTGTGTGTGTATGTGTGTGTGTGTGTGTGTATGCCTGTCTCTGGTGAATGCACTCACCTTATAGCGAAAATGAAAAACAAAGGAACAAGGGCCAGTAAGTAACATGGTGGTTAACATGCTGGACTCCCACATGACTGACCACAGTTTAAGTCCCAAACCAGGTGGCTTGAAAATCATGCCAGGTGTATGTGCATGCATGCCCAAAATCTCAAGAGAATGAAAAAGAAGGAATTGGGAAGTGACCAACACCCCTGGGAGGTGATTTCTTACTTTTTCTCCCTCTCTCTCTCTGTGACAAACACACATGCCCTATGGCAAAAACTAACAAGCAAACCAAACCAAACCAAACCAACACAAAAAAATCTATTATTTTATAATTGTAACACTTGCATGTGCAAGAATATAGTAGTAGGTTTGTTAATTTGTCCATTGTTTGTCTATTATTCTGTTTTATTTTGTAAGTTTGAAGACAACCCTGATGAGTTAAACTATGAACAGAGCACGATGTCTTGAAACAACTTACTGCTCTCAGAGAGCTACTTGGCTAAAACACATAATGTAAAACAAGGATTAGAGAGAGATGAAATCGCATACATAGATTGTGAAAGGGTGTTATGCATCTTTCTGGGATAATTAGGCTTTAAAATGATAAACTAGAATGTAGTGGTATTTTAAGCAAAAATATTAAATCATTATTACTATTGATACTTAAAGAAACACATGAGGTATAATCAGTGACTGACAGCGGAAGAAAAAACTAATGTATGTTTAAGAGAGTATTATATTAAATAAAATTAAGGAGTCATTTATTCTAAGTTATTTAACAATAAACTCTAAAGAGAATATCATGTTTCCAATTTTAAGACTAGTTGGAGTAAATCAGTAAAGTCATTTGTATATGACCTTTTGTTCAACTTTAGAGGAAAGAACAATTTGCTGCTAGGGCTTTTGACTAAGATCAAATGTAAAAATAGAGGAAAGTAAGTTGTTCTGACAGAGTAAAGAAAAGATGCTACCTTACACTATAGGAATGGACAACAAGATAGCAAATCATAAAGAATAAGAAAAATCAATCTTGGGGTCAGTAGATAGGATGGTGATCAAGGTGCTGGAATGTCACATGACCAACTGTGGTTCAAATTCTAGGCCTAGCAGCCTCTTTCTGTCTCTGTGAGCACATTTGACCTATAGGAAATTGAAAGTAAATAATAATAATAATAGTAATAATAAATTAGATAAATAATTCCTAAAAAAAAAAAAAAGAAAAATCAGTCTTCCTAGAAATAGAGAAAAATAGACATACTGTGGGAGATATGACCAGACTCAAAGGGAAACATGTTTTATTATAGCCTCAGGTTAGGAGCATTAAATGAGATATGTGCCCAGTACCCATAGGAAAGGTCATTAACTACTAGCTACTGCTTCTATTGATGTGATTATTTCATCAAGGGGCCCACTCTTTTGTCACACTGTGCAGAACATATACAAGTTTTTCCATGAGCAAGACTGTTTTACCGGTCGTTGTCATGAATCAGTTTCACTGTACTCTGTCACTATATCCCCTCTACCTCTAGACACAGCCGCTTCCGCAGTATTGATATCCATCATAGCCCATGAGGGAGGATGTCAACCATGTTCACTTTGCATCTTAAATACGTATTGATGTTTAGAAATGATAAATTCAGGGACCAGCAGATGGTGTAATGGTTATGTCACTGGATTCCCACATAGTTGAAAACGGTTTGAGTCCTGGACCTGGCAACTTAAAACTCAAGGTGAATGCATGTGCAAGTGTGCCCAAGATCCTGAGGGGAAAATGGAGGAGAAGGGATTGTGGAGTGTCAATTCCCCCAGGGGGAGGGGGGAGAGAGAGACTCTCACTTTCTGCTTCTCTTGTGAGCACATGGGCCCTCTAGCAAAAATATCTCAAAAGAAAGAAAGAAAGAAAGAGAAAGAAAGAAAGAAAGAAAAAGAAAGAAAGAAAGAAAGAAAGAAAGAAAGAAAGAAAGAAAGAAAGAAAGAAAGAAAGAAAAGAGAGAAAGAAAGGAGAGAAAGAAAGGAGAGAAAGGAGGAAAGAAAGAAAGAAAGAAAGAAAGAAAGAAAGAAAGAAAGAAAGAAAGAAAGAAAGAAAGAAAGAAAGAAAGAAAGGAAGGAAGGAAGGAAGGAAGGAAGGAAGGAAGGAAGGAAGGAAGGAAGGAAGGATTAAACCACTTTTGTTGACAAGAAACTGCCTCTGAAATATGTTAACGTGGAGATCATTGAATCTCATTCCTTTCATTTTGCATGTGAGTAGCATTACCAACTTCCATAAATTTCATATTCTTTTATAGACATGATCACATAACGACAGAGAGCTTTGTAAACACCAGCCCTTTTAAAATCTAGCAGGTATATGTTAGCACACACTTAAATCAGAGTGAGAACACTGGAAAGAATTAGTTTTCCTCTTCACGATGACACAATTCTCAGTTACTACATGTACTCTGAGTAACACGTACCAGCTATGGAAAGAGTTTAGAATTTTAGTACACTTCTCTCAGAGGTGTAATCGAAGCCAAAAATATTACTGACTAGTTCATACCACACCCCAAAACAATCAGTGGCTCATTCTCTTGGGTTTCTGGGAAATAGATTTATGATCTTTTGTAATAACAATGACAGACATCAACTAACTACATACCATATGCATAGCATGAAGTCAAAAAACTTGCTTATTTCAAAATGTGACCTTATTTATGTGACTTTCTTCTTGTCCTGACATAAATACATAGAAGAGAAACATAGAATGAGTTTTTGTAGAACTGAGAAAATTAATCTATTACTTCTTCTTAAAAGACTGACAAGTCTACAGTCTTATGGTCCTAAGAAAATATCTCTGGTTTCTATTTGCTGTTTGTTTTGAATTTGCCAGGGTGCATGTGCACCTGCTGGAAAGAGACACACAGAGAGAGGGAAAGTGAGAAAGCATCCTCCTACCCTCCTCCCTGCCCCACCAGGGCAATAATGATTCCACCACAATCCCTTTTCCATTTCTGCTTCTGTCAGGATTTTAGCTATGCATGCACAGTCACACAGCATGTTTCTCTAGCCACTGGGTCTGGGACTTGAACTGTATAGTCAGCTATGTAGGGGATCCAGCTGTCTTAACCACCAGGCTATGGAGCTACCCTAATTTTTGTCTTTCATTATACTTACATTGTTCTTTTAAAATTTTATTTAAGTAATTAATTATTTTTGCCTGCTTTTATTCCCCAAATCTAGATACTATATATTTTTTGTTTACTTAAAATTATGATTTATGATTATATACAATTTAAGGCAGGCACAGTGTATAATAATCAAAGCAGGGATATACATCATATTTTTCCATTAGTCCTAAATAAGCTGTGAGTTGAATCATGCCTCTTCTGTAACAGCCAAGCAAACAAGAGACTCTCAATCATTGCAGTTATTCAGTTAATGATGTACCCACGGAAGTAAACAAAATAAATGCAAGGAAATACAAGAATAATTACACACACACCTCCCCATGGCATGCCAAATCCTCGGAAAATAATTCTATCAAATCAGAAGACTCTTAAAGTTCTCTAGAAAAACATCTCAGGAAAATATTAGCTGCTGACTTCCCTCTGATAATACGTAAGGTACAATAACTCATATTTATGTGACTATATTTATGATATTTATTATAAATTCAGAAACAGTCCTTCTAACTGGGAGGTCAAATCTTCTGTGATTAGGTAATCATTTAAGTATTTTAGATATAGAGCAAGAATTGAATTAACAAATCCTGAATTAGGATGCAGATACTTTTGCATGAACTTGAGCACGTTATTATCCTTATAACAAATTTATTATTTATTGAAGAATATATGAATAAAATCAGATCTAATTATTAAGCTTGCATGAAAAATAATATTAAAAATTATTAAATGTGATGAATTTTTTTATTGTACAATGTATTTCTACAAAAGTTCTTTCAGTGTGAACTATGGGACAAAAACCTCCCCATTTTTATATATCTGGAAATGTCTTTTTATATGTGCATTTAATCTTGGATAATAGATTAATAGAGACCAGGCTGATGGCTCTTTCGATAATCTGTTCAACTATTGTTAATCTTTTTCTTTCTCCTTTATAATCTCTGATGTTTTTATTTGACAAAGCATTTAACTGTGGATACTTATTTCTTGATAATTTGTGTCTTGCTTTGCACTTTCAGTCTGATACTACATGTCTTCAATTCTGTAGAACATACCTGCCACTCTCTGGGACCAGCAGGTGGAGTGGTGGTTAAAGTGCTGGACACTCCCACATAGTGAACAATGACAGTTTGAGTCCCAGACCTGGTGGCTTGCCTTCTCACTTTCCCTCTCTCTCTGTCTTTCTCTGGTCAAATTAAAATAGATGAATGAAATTAAATAAAAATAATTCTAAAAAAAACCCCATCCCTACCACTCTCTCATCAAAATTTTCTCTGCCTTTTCTTTTGTTTTCTTTTTGAACTCCCCTTAGACCTGTGTTAATACTGCTCAGCACACTCTCTGTTTCTGTGTTGTCATTTATTTTATGTTTTTATCTTTTTATGCTATGTCCTGGAGGAGTTTATCTGTACTACCTCTGAATTTACTTATTAGCATTGTTACATTTTAAATTATTTTATTTTTTCATTTCCAAGGTTTCTAATTGCTTTTTGTATCAATACTACCTGGTTTTGAAATTTCATTTTCTGAACATGGCTATTAATGTTTGTAAGAATCATAAATATATTTTTTAAATAATTATTTATTTAATTTTGTTTATTCATTCATTTATTTTAATTTGACCAGAGGGAGAGAGAGAGGGAAAATGAGAAAACAAGTGACCAGTTCTGGGACTCGAACCATGGTCAGCCGTATGGGAGTGTCCAGCCCCTTAACCACCATGCCACCTGCTGTCTACAACATATTTCTTATAAATATGTTTTATATTATTTTATTATTTTTATTTTAAGTGGGGTGAACTTATGAAGCAAATATTGATCTTTGCTTATTATTTATTTTAGCATTAGTTTTCTCCATGTATTTTGGAGTTGATGCGTATTCTAATATTTAAGTGAAGGACTTTTTAAATTTATTCTTTGGCATTCATTATTTCCTTGAATACTTCAAGGTCCACAGATCAGAACCAAGTCTTAAAATTACAGATCAAATACCCACATTATGTTTAAATGAACCAAATTTTTTAAATGTTTGAGTCAAAAGAATTGCTTTTAGATAGCATACTTTTTTCATTTTGAAGGCTACCTTGTTATGTCTTTTGGAATTAGGAAATTATGGTAGATTGGTTTATTACTCTGTACTCATTGTTCCTCCCTTTTATGGAATTATATATAAGTACACATTGCCATGGGACTGCATGTTCTCCCATTAGAATGGGTAAAGAATGTTTATCTATTTTATTGATTTTGATTTAACTTGGACATAAAAATTATTTTGGAAAAAATGAATATTAGCAAGTATTCACAAGGAAGGCCTTCATGTACTTACAATGATTCATATTACCCTATTTTTTTCTTTAGAGAGATGTTTGCTATAGGGTGTGTTTGCCAGAGAGGCAGAGAGATAGCAGGTGAGAAACCACCCCCCCGGGGTGGGGGGGAATTGCCACACCACAGTCCCTTCTATTCCACTCTCCTCTTGGAATTCTAGGCATACACTCACACATACCTGGAGTGAGTTTCAAGCCACCAAGTCCAGGACGCAAACCGTGGTCAGTTATGTGGGAGGCCAGCAATGTAGCCATTACACCATATGCTGGTCCCATCTTACCCTTTTGAGTTTGTAACATCCTCTAAAACTACCTGCCATTGGTAGCATCTGCTGAGTACCCCGATGTGTAATTCAGGTAATCCCAGGCAAACTCAGCTGGGATGAGCTGAAATATAAACAACTTAGAGAGCAATGAATAAGTACCTTGTTGCTATACCTGATCAAAATTTTGAGGCTACTACATAAAATTATTGTATAAATTTGCTGACTATTCCAGAAAGGGAGGGTCAGAAAATGTGGATTAGCAAGAGTCAATGAAGAGATGGTTTAAGTCTCTCTCTAAGAAATAAGTATACATGTGATGGTGCCAGTTGGTGGTGCACCTGTGAGACAGCATGGTCTTTAAGACACAACTATAGGGAAGGTTTTCTGTTTGCTTCCAGAGACCTCCCTGAGTATGCCAGGCACATGTGTGCTCATGATCCAGACTCACTGAGCTGGGTGGGATTGTGGCATTGAAATCCTATTAGGGGTGCTGTATCTCTCTGTCTCTCTGATTCATAAGATTAATGAATAAACTTTTTTTAAAAAAGAGAGAAAGCATATATATATACTTGAGAGACATATACTAGAGGGCAGGGCTAAAGAGACTCATGAATAGGATGGATCTTAGTATCATATCAGAAAGGTGGAACATGAAGACAAAGTAGATTAGTGAAAAATTCCCTTTATCAGGTTAGTCAAAAGACATTAAAGAATAGACTTATCTGGGACCAGCAGTTGGCATAATGGCTGTGTCACTGGACTCCCATGTATTCAACCGCGGTTTGAGTTCCAGACTCGGTGGCTTAAAACTCATGCCGGGTGTGTGTGCGTGCGTGCCCAGGATCCCGAGAGAAGAATGGAGGAGAAGGGACTGTGGCATGGTCATCCCCCCTGGGGGGTGATTTCTCGCTTTCTGTCTCTGTTTTTCTCTGTCTTTGTGGCGAGTGCATGCACCCTACAGCAAAAACCTCTCCAAAATATAAATAAATAAATAAATAAATACATAAATACATAAATAAGAATAGACTTATCTGGGGCCGGCAGGTGGCGTGATGGTTGAGGCACTGGACTCCCACATGGCTGATCATGGTTTGAATCCCAGACCTGGTGTGTTGCTTTCTCACATCTTTCTCCCCTACCCCCTGTGTGTCTGACTTTGTCAAATTAAAATAAATGAATACGTAAGTAAAAATAAATAAATTTTTTATTATTTTTTATTAATTTTTTCATTTCATTTTCTTTCATACATTCAATCACATTATTATTTGTCTTACAAAATGGACACTTCAACAGGCAAACATCTCTCCCCAGTACGATTGATAAAACTATGAAATATCTTCAACAGACAACACCACACCTCTTTGTGCCATCAATGCTTTTCCTCCCTGTCCCTCCCCCAAATGCTCTTCCTCAGACCCTCCTCTTTTACACACACTATATCTGGTATTTACATCTATATACTGTGTTTCTATATCCTTTAGACCATTAGTTTCAGTCATAGAGTGCAGACACTTGGTATATATTAAGTGGGGACATACAATGCCTCTCCTTCATAGTATGGCTTGCTTCACTCAGCAGTTAAGTCTTCCATATTCATCCACTTCCTGTCAAAATCCAGGGATTTGTTCTTTTTTATGGATGAATAGTATTCCATTGAGTATATGTGCCACAGTTTTTCTAACCATTTATCAGTTTGTGGACATTTGGGTTGTTTCCATGACTTAGCAATCGTGAAAAGTTCCACAATAAATATCAATGTGCAAGCACTTTTCCAATTAAAATTCTTCTGTTCTTTGGGTAGATACCAAGGAGTGGGATTGCTGGATCATATGGTAGTTCTATTTGTAGATTTTTGAGGAATCTCCAAATTGTTCTCCACAGTGGTTGGACCAATTTACATTCCCACCAGCAGTGTAAGAGAGTTCCCTTTTCACCACACCCCCGCCAGCACTTACATTTTTTGTTTTTTTAATCTTAGACATTCTGACTGGGGTTAGGTGGTACCTCATTGTTGTTTTGATCTGCATTTCTCTTACAATGAGGGATGTTGAGCATTTTTTCATATGCCTTTTAGCTATTCATATGTCATCTTTAGAGAGTGGTTTTTTCAA
>NW_006159700.1:3994410-3995288 GCF_000334495.1 Tupaia belangeri chinensis
TTTAGCAGTGTCCCAAAGATTATGGAAACTCGTGTCCTCATTGTCATTGGCTTCCATGAAACTTTTTATTTCAGTCTTTATTTCTTCAGAAGTTGTGGAGTCATTCAGGAGTAAGTTATTAAGTTTTCATGTATTTGAATATTTTTAAGGATTTCTCTTGAAATTAAACTCAAGTTTAATTCCATCAGGGTCAGAGAAGATGCTGAGTATAGTTTCTATGCTTTTGAATCTGTAGAGGCTTGCTTTGTGCCCTATGATGTGGTCAATCTTCGAGAATGTTCCATGTGGCGGTGAGAAAAAAGTGCATCTCGAGATTTTGAGATGGAAATTTTTATAGATATCTGTTAAGTCCATTTGATTTATGATATCATTTAGATCCTTTATCTCTTTACTTATTTTTTGTCTAGATGACCTATCCAGAGGGGATAGTGCAGTGTTGAGGTCTCCAACAATTAGTGTGTTGCAGTCTATCTCCCTTTTTAGATCTAGCAGTCTTTCCTTCACATATTTGGGTGTTCCTGTGTTAGGCGCATAGATATTGATAAGTGTTATATCTTCTTGATCGATTGCCCCTTTTACAAAAATATAGTGGACTTCTTTGTCTCTTTGAACAGTTTTTGTTTTAAAGCTATTTTGTCAGAGATTAGTATTGAGACTCCAGCTTTTTTTTTTTTTTTTTGGTTCCCCTTTGCATGGAAAACCTTTTTCCAACCCTTCACTTTCAGTCTATGTATGTCTTTATCCTTGATGTGGGTTTTCTCTAGGCAACAGATAGAGGGTTTTTGTTTTTTAATCCACTCAGCCAGTCTGTGTCTCTTGACTGGCGAATTTAATCCATTAACATTCAATGTTATTATCAATGTTAATGGATCTGTCCC
>NW_006159700.1:3995605-4020722 GCF_000334495.1 Tupaia belangeri chinensis
TCTCTTGCCAGTTTTAGTATCTTATCTTTATCTGTGGTCTTAGCCAGTCTGGCTACGATGTGCCTTGGAGAAGATCTTCTTGGGTTGATTCTATTTGGGGTGCTTTGTATTTCTCGGGTCTGGATGCTTGAGAGCTTCTCTAGACGGGAAATTTTCTTCCAAGATTTCATGGAATAGGTTTTCCGTGCCCTTATTAGTTTCTTCATCTTCTGGGATACTAATTATTCAGACGTTAGGACTTCTAATGGAATCTAGTATTTCTCATATGTTATCCTCATGTTTTTTTGTTATTTTCTCTATCTTTTGGGTGGTTTTCTATAGGTCAGAAGTTTTGTCTTCTACATCAGAGATTTGCTCTTCAGCATGGTCTAATCGACCTTTAATACTTTCGAGAGTTTTTGATTTCTTGTATTACAGACTTCACCTCTAATAGTTCCATCTTATTCTTTCTTAGCGTGCCCATTTCTTCCTTCATATCGTGGAAGGACTTTCTCATCTCCTGTAGTTCATTGTCTCTTTTCTGTTTCAACTCATAGTATTTGTTCAACATGAACGTTCTAAATTCTATCTCGGACATTTTGGTAACGTCTTCTATTTTTTCAAGAGAAGGAAGGGAGTTACTGTGTTCTTTTGATGGAGACATATTTCCTGCTTTATTGAGACCTGAGGTTCTTCTTCTACTTTTAACCATTGGGAGATGTATTCCCTTTAAAATACCTTTTAAGAGAAAATTTCCGGAACTAGATTTTTAAGGGAATGAAGATTTTCTACTAATAATTCAGCCTCCAACAAACGAGCTAGCGGTAGGGAGCCCCCCTCTGCACCCCCAGCCTTCTCTCTCTGTCTCTCAGTTCCTGTCTCTCCCTGCTTCTGTCTTCCCTTTTTTTTAAATTTTTTTGGTAATATTTCCTTTTTACCCTTTTTTCTTTTTTTAAAAAAAAACAAGGCCCAGGTTTTCTCTGGCTCTTAGCTCCGCCTTCTTTCTTGTTAATTTTCGCTCTGCTCCTCCCATCCAGGCAGAAGACAAGGTTCCACATGGCTACAGTGAACTAGATTTTTCACGCGGCGCGTGCGCCGTGCGGTTTTCTATTTTGTGAATTTTGTTTTTAAAAAAAGAACCGTAATTACAAATTTTTAATTTTTAAAATTTTTTTTGTCTTTTTTTCTCTTTTTGTTGTTTTTCTCTGTCTCGTTTTCCTTTTTCTTCTCTCTTCACCCTCCAGTATCCTTTCAGTGTGTTTTTAGACAGATCTAAGAGCACTGTAGCTAAACATCCAAATACTAATAGGGTTAAAATATTCCCCACTATCTACTGAATCTGCTGCACCAGCAAGCACAATAGAACAGCAAAGAGTTTCGGGATCACCTCTGTCTGCTTGCTCCTGAACATTAAGGCTGCACTTCAAGAATTTGAAAGAAACACAACATTCATCAGATGACAAGAAATCACCGCCGGATCACGAGAAATATGGGAAAACAAGAAAATGCCTCCTCTCCTAGGGAAAAGAGTAACTCTTCATCCACAAGCAGTTCGGTGAAAATCATGGAAATGTCTGATAAGGAATTCAGATCATTCATAATGTCTAAGCTAACAGAGATGGAAGAGAAGAGAGATAATGAACTGCTAAAGAGAAAGGAGAAAGAAATTGACGAGTTCCAAGAGATGAGGAAATTCCTGCAAGATCTAAAAGTGGAATTACACACTTTACAAAAGACTCAAACGGAACTGCTAGAGATGAAGTCTATAATACAAGAAGTCAAAATCTCCCTGGAAAGCATTAAAAGCAGACTAGATCATTCAGAAAATAGAATCTCAGATGTAGAGGAGAAAATGGCTGGCCTAGAAAAATCCACCATGAAGGCTGAGAAAATGGCACAAAAATTTGAGAATAATATGCGAGAAGTACTGGATACCATCAAACGTCCAAATATCCGGATAATTGGCATTCCAGAAGGTGAGGAAACCCATAAGGGCATTGATAATCTATTCCAGGAAATCCTGCAAGAAAACTTTCCAAACCTAGAGAGGCATTCAAAGATCCAGTCCCAGGAAATACAACGGACCCCAAATAGAATCAACCCTAGAAGATCTTCTCCAAGACACATTATAGCCAGGTTGACCAAAACTGCAGACAAAGACAAGATACTAAGATTAGCAAGAGAAAAACATCAAGTTACCTACAAAGGACATCCCATCAGGCTAACAGCAGATCTCTCATCAGAAACAATAAAAGCGAGGAGAGAATGGGAAAATATATTCCAAGTGTTAAGAGAGAAGCAGTTTCAGCCAAGAATACTGTATCCGGCAAGATTATCTTTCAGGTGGGAAGAAAAGACAAGAACATTCTCAGATAAACAAAACCTGAAAGAATTTACCAGCACCAGACCAGACCTCCAAGAAGTTCTCAAGGATGTGCTGTATCAGGAAAACTAAACGCAGATACATGGAAATAAGAGTCCAAAAACTGAGAAAGTAGCTAACTTAATCATAGGGACAAGTCTGGAGTTGAATACTATATCCCAGAATTTAATCAGGAAAATTGAACCAGAACAGAAGATAAAAGTATATGAGACTGATAGGTTCATGCACCTACCATTTGAACAGAATCCTAACCTGTTTCCGGGCTTTAAGCAAAGTTCCTTGGCGGTTCTTTGATTTAAGTTAAAACTGGTTTTCTTAGTAGTAACGAGGGAACTCACCTTTGAAAGTAGTCAGGTTATGTAGGAAATTGTGTGATCAATGCAATGTGGGTGGGAAGGGAATGGAGGACAATTTTGGACACTAGAGGTGGTGTGAGAGGAGGGTGGGAAGGGACAGAGGGTCAGAAAGAGGGGTGGAATTAATTCTAGCAACTAGAAGTGGAAATTTATATTTTTTGTAATGTGCATGATTGAGTCACTATGCAGTGTGTACTGGATGGGAGATCGCATTTTGTGTGCTGTGATGATGCCTAGAGAAGGAATGTAAATTGAGTTACAAAAAAGAGTTTCAGGAAAACAAAATATATCTATTCAATGACTGCAGTAGGATATGTAGCCCCAGTTAGGTGCTACTTTATAGGATGTGTAAAGTTAGACTTGTGCTCATGGAAATGTGTGTGTCACATGTGTTTGCTAGGAGGGTATTCGGATTGACTAGGGTCTTTGGTGATTCAATAAAATGTGGGGGGGAAATGGTATAGAAAGCAAACATAGATAACAGAGACAGTGTGGGAGGAGAACAGGAGGTGGCAGAGGGTAAAAGATAGGGAACCAAGGATGGGGAGGAAAAGCAAAACATACAGAAAACAAGAAATGGGAGATCATTTGCTAAGAATAACATATTTTTGATGTGCTTGATTGAGACAATATACAGTGTACTCTAGATGGAAAATCTCATTTTGTATGCTGTAATGATGTACAGTGAATGAATGCAAATAAATAAATAGAAGACTGCCAAAGTCTCTCTTCTATTGTGTTTAGTAATGTGATCAAAGGAAAAGTATTCTCTTCAGCTGTACAAAGGAAAGTATCTCCTTCTTCGCAGGTGGTTCAGTGAAAGGGAGGATCCCAGAGAGTCTTAAAATACTAGAATATCACAGGACTGTAATTCTAGACCTATCTAACCAGTCAGGGATGGAGTAGATGAGGGGAATAAGGACCAAACAAGTGGGAAGAAAATAATAAGGAAAATAAAGAAAAAGTTGCGAGCCGGGGACAGTCCTCGCAGTTCCTGGCCCAGGGGTCGAGAGATGGGAGTGGGGTGTCTGTAGGGCTGAGGGCCTTCCTGGCTGATAGAGGGGTTTCTGGCTTGGGGGTCCTGGGACTGGAGCTTCGCGGGACAGTCCTCCCTCGCAGTTCATGGCCCAGGGGTCGAGAGATGGGAGTCAATAAATAATTATTTTAAAGTGGAATAGACTTATCTAATAGTCAACAAGTTCTAACTTTATATAATTGCTGTCTGATTTCTTAAGACTTTTGAAAACTTTATGCTGCATATACAAATACAAGCAACATATAACTTTAAGAATACTAATTAGCATTGCTTTTCTCACATTAGCCCAGTTTTATATTGCTTTGTTGAAGTTACAGAAGAAATAGTTGGGTAAGAAGAAAATTAGTTGTGTCAAGTGTCACCTTTAGTTAGTTCTTGAGCAGGTTTACCAGGTTAAGGCTTAAGCTACGTACATTTTAAAATCAGATTTTGAGCAGTCATTATTATACAGAATGATATTTAGTAGATTTTTTTATCTTGTAGAATTTCTATTCCATTTATGTTCTTACTTGAATAATGGGCTGCATGGTTTAAATATAATGACATCCCATTTTGTGTCTCTGGCAAGAAGCCCTATCTGACTTCAAACTTACACAAATAGACAGAGCTCCTTTTTATTATTTACTGTAAAAGAATTTGGAAAGTATTTCATAAAATTAATAGCCACATTATAAAAAAACAATAACGACATTGACTATATTCTTAAAAACAAGAGAATATTCTGTAATTAGAAATACTAAGAATGTAAGTTCAAAAGGTCACTTTTTAAAAAACCTTTTGCCATTCATCTGCTTATAATGTTTTCTCTGAACTTGTATCAGTCATTAAAATTAGGTATTTGTCAAGATTGTATTACTTTTGTGAAAGGCTACTTCCAAGACTTCTACTTCTATAAAACTGTCTAGTCTTTTAATCTAAGCACTAGAAAAATACACAAAAGAACAAAAATTAAAATATAAAATAAGCACAATAATTTACTCTGTGATAAACATCCATGTCAACATTTCATACCCAAGAATTGTAATTAATATTTATTGAATGTTTACCATATGCCAGATACTGCGTTTGCATGCATTACCTCTTATAATTTAATACACATAGAAATTCAGTATGTACTCTTTTATGTGGGCACTGAATATTGAATAAGTTACCCAATTTGCTCACTTTGCCCAAATATGTGGTAAATGAAGATGCATTGTACCTATGTCTTGTTGCAGAACCCAGACTGCTAATCATGTCATCTCTCTATGCTGGCTCTCTGTCTTGAGTTACATATCCTGGCTCTCTGTCTTCAGTGCAGAAAATAAAAATTTGTAGGTAAGTAAGGTAAACTTTACCTGATAGAAAATACAGAATCTAAAAATCAATCAGATTATTAGTTTTTAAGATCTCTACTTTTATGCTGTGCTTTTTGAGTATGCTAGACAGTTAAGCATTTGTTCTCTAGCAACTATACAGACTGAGAGATCTGTAAGCATTTTGAAGAAAACAGTAACCTGAAGTGTTTCTTCTATGGTTTTTTCTAGTAACTTATGGCTTTATGTTTTATGTTAATTTTTGTATATGGTGAGAGGTCAAAGTTTTATTCTTCTGCATTTGGATCTTATATTCCCAGAACCATTTGTTGAAAAGACTGTCTTTTCCCCACTGAATAATCTTGGGACCTTTGTCAGAATTGGTTAGCAGATGTTTATGGATTTATTTCTGGGTTCTCTATTCTGATTTACTTGTCCATGTGTCTGTTTTTATGCCAGTATCCTGCAGTTTCGGTTGTTGTAGCTTTGTAATATATTTTAAAATTGGGTAGTGATGCCTCTAACATTCTTTTTTTCACTGAATTCCTTTGGTTATTCATGATCTTTTGAGATTCCATAAAAATTGAAGTAACATCACCAAAAATAAAATAAGATTACACCAAACTACAAAACTTCTGCACAGCAAAGGAGAAAGAAGACAATCTAATAGTGGGAAAAATAATTATAAACTATATATTCAATAAGAGATGAATAGCCAGACTACATAAAGAACACAAACAACTCATCAAAATAATAACCCAATTAAAAAAACTCTGTCTAAAAAGATAATTTTTGGAGGAATACAAATCATTATCCAAAAAAGAATATGAAATATTTTCAATACCACCATTGCAAGGAAAATGTGAATCAAAATTATCTCATTACAGGTAGAGTGGCTATTATCAAAAGCACAAAGAGTATCAAGTACTGGCAAGGCTGTAGAGAAAGGGGAAATCTCTTTCACTGTGGTTGGGAATGTAAATTAACATACCCACAATAGAAAACAGAATAGAGTTCTTCAAAATCTTAAAATGGAACTACCTTACTATCCATTAATCCCTCTACTGGCAATATAGCCAAGAGATAGGAAATCAATATGACAGAGAGATATCTGTACTTCAATGCTTACTGCAGCACTATTCACCATAGCTTAGATGTGAAATCAACCTAAATGCCTCACAACTGGTGGATGGATAAAAATATATACACAATGAAATACTTTTCAGTCATAAAAATGGAGGAATCCCAGTCATTCAAGACAAAATAAATGAACATGGAGGAGAGAATGCTAACAAAGTAAGCCAGGCTTGGAAAGACAAATACCGTATATCTTCTATTAACAAATACTATGTGTTCTCACTCTTAAGCAAAAGTGAAAATACTTCATTGCATAGATATAGAGGGTCTAATTATAGATACCAGATGCTAGAAATGGGGTTTGGGGGGCTAGGGAGGATGGGGAGAATGGTTACCAGATAAACCAGCACATATGAACAAGTGAAAAAGCTCATAGAATCATATAGCACAGGCACAGTAGAGTGACGAATGTTGGTAACATTTTAACATATATTTTCAAATAATGTGCAAAGTAATAAAGTAATAATAAGTGCTAGAGATTGTAAATATGTTTGTCTCCTTGATCTGATTATTACACACTGTATACATGCTTTGAAAGACCATACTACACCCCACAAGGATGTACAATTATTATATGTAAATCATAAATTACAGTAAAAATTATTTTCAAAATAATAATAATATATTATTTAAATGGGAACATTTTATTATGTTACATCTCAACAGGTAGATAAACACTGGAAGAGAATCTGGTAGAATTGGATTCATAGGACTCCAGGCTTTTCTCAGCTCTAAATAAATTAGTTGTTTTACCAGACAACTCACTTATCTTTTGTGTGTCTCAGTTTGCCAATTTGTACGTCAAGGAGGCTTGAGAAATCATAAAATCCTTTTTGTTCCCAAACACTTGCAATTTTGCAAATACTTGACTGCATTATAGATTGATACTTCTTGTGTCTGATTTTCTAAAGACCTCTCTTCTACCTTCCCAGAATACAGTGGTATTTACCAAAAATGAAGTTAAAGGTCTCTCATAATGCTAAATTGGACTCATAACTATTGCTAACTCACATGAAGACAATTTTATATTTCAAGACTACACCTGAGAAGAGTAAAGTATAAGCTTACATTAAATTAGACTTGGGATTTCAGATATGTGCCAACCCAGGTGCAAAACAAAGGGTGGTGATATGATACATCTATAAGACAAATTTCTTCCAGGCTATAATTCTATAAAATGAAAATTCCCAAACATTTCCAACTATAGATTTTTTAAACATGTAGCAAGTAAAATAAAAATTTCCTTGTTAATATCTTATTCATAATATTAAACAATGCTAAAAATGAAAATGTGTCATTAAATTTTGGTCATTTATTTAAATCCAAGTTGCTATAGGTGAGTTGGAAATCTATAGCCTACAGTTTTAAAAAAAGCAAAAAAATTCTATTGTGTGCAAACATTTTATTCTCTAACGAAGATATTCTAAATGTTGTTAGAAAGGTAAATAGTATTGATACAGAAAAATATAAGTTATTATAGTTACACATATGGGAAACACCTAACTTATTGCTTATTCTTTAATCCCAATCTATTCATTCCTCTTTCAGAAATCTTAGTCTAATATGATTTGGAAATATTAGCATTATCCTTAGTAGACATCAAATTTTTTATTATTTTATTTTAATTGAATTTAGTTTATACATTCAATCACTATACATCACTACAGCTTATAAACTGAATTTACCCAACATGAATACATTGATTTTAATATTAGTTAGTAGTGGTAGTATTCTTAATTTCAGCAGAGAAGTCAAATGGAATGAATTTGTTTAATGTATTTGGTAGGGCCTGTTCCTTCTGATTCATGCAGAGAAATAGTCTGACCATCCACCCTGATGAATGCCTAAGGCCCACATGCAGCCTGCAGACATCAATGCCCACGACAGATCACTGGAGCAGGAAGCCCATTTCCTGTACTTGCCACCTGGCAATGGCTACCCATGTGTGCAGATTCATAATACTCAGGGTTGTTCTCTGGCTGCTACAGCACCAGAGCTGTCCATCATCTCAGATAGCCACTTGTGAAGGCCAAGAACAGAGGCATTAACATTTCTCTAGGTCTTAACCGAAAACTATGAAGCTGGAACCAGCGGATGACATAATGGTTACATCACTGGGCTCCCACAGACTTGACTATGGTTTGAGTCCCAAGCCTCTTGGCGTCAAATTCACACTGGGTGCATGTGTGCGCATGCCCAAAATTCCAAGAAGAGACAGGAGGAGAAGGGATTCTGGGGTAGCAGTCCACCGGTGGATGCTTCCTTAGTTTTTCTCTGTTTTTCTCTATCTTTCTGGCAAGTTCATGCATCCTATAGCAAAAATTTCTCAAGAAAAGAAAAGAAAACTAAGGAGCTAAAGTGCTCCAACTCATTTAGGAGATGAACAAGATGAATTAAGCAAGCCTCACCAAACTGTAACACCATCAGACCCAATGTATTCTCTTCCCCTCCCCCCGCCCCCAAGTTATCCAGTAATTATTCTTCCCTGTTATCTAGATCCACCTATTATGTCCTCTTCAACTGTTCTGGGTTTTTGCTTTTGTTTTCTTTAAAGAAAAACTGGAGAAAAAAATTTGTGTTAAAATATTTGACTGACTTTCATCCAGGGAAAAATCCTACCCTAAAAAGGTTACAGAATAAAAATGAATTTCAGTTGTATTAAAAGCCAAACCATTTATTTTAAATTTTAAAAAACATAGTTAAATATGGAACTGAGGAATATAATAATAATTCTGGGGTATGAAATTGGAGGTAATATCAAGTAACACTTAAAATGCATATTCTAAGAAATAAGACCACTGCATTAGCTTGAATTAAAATAAAAATATCAGTAAAATTACATCTACTGAAAAAATAAATAACATGAAGGCTATCCAGTGGCATGGTGATTCAACAGAGGGATTCCACATGGCCAGCCACATAGTTCAAGTCTTGAATCTAGTGGCTTGGAAAACATGCAGGGCATGTGCATGAACATGCCCAAAATCCGAAAAGGAGAGAGAAATTTAGGAGAATGGGTGGTGACCATCCTCATGAAGGGCTGCTTTCTCACTTACTTCTCTTTTCCTTTTGGTCCTTCTGTCTCTCTGTTGGGAACATATATGCCCTCTGGCAAATTTTTAAAAAATTAAGACTGGTGAAATATTTTGCAATACATACAACAGAGGGTTAATATATAAAATATATTTTCAAAAATCTAAAATTCTATCTTTAAAATTAGAAATAAATAAATAAACAGGCCACCAGGTGGTTAAGGCACTGGAATCCTACATAACCAACTCTGGCTCATGCCCCAAATTTATAGGCTTGAAAATCATTCAGGATGCATGTGTGCATGTTGTCTAAATCCCAAGAAGAAAGTGGAAGAGAAGAGACTGTGATGTGGTCATCCCTTACGGGGTGTGTGTGCGGGGATTTCTCACTTTCCCTCTCTCTGTCTCTCACTCTCTCCTTTCTGGCATGCACACATGCCCTATGGGGTGGGAGAGATTAACACAATAAAAATTTGATGGAAAAAAAGCCTATATATTAATTGACTTCTTCAGTGAATCCTTGATGAATTACATAATTGTTTTCTCATGTTTCTTTTCTATATATGCATATTCTCATATATGGAAGAGTAAAATTAAGATGGGTACAGGGTCACCCCAATAATACAATAGTAAGCATTATGCATTGGGATCTGGATCCCATATGGTCTCCAGTTCTGCTGGCTTGAAAAATACACCAAGTGTGTGTGTATGCATGTAAATCCAGCATTCTGATGGAAAGTGGAGGAGCGGGATTACTTTGTGAGCATGCCCCACTGAGGAAGAGCTCTCTCTTTCTCTCTTATTCTCTTTCTCCCTCTCTTTCCCCCTCTCTTCTGATCTGTACCCTCTAGCAAAAAAAAAAAAAATAATGAACAAGTATTCATTATCAGTTTAATGTTCAATAGTATTACTAAAGCAAAGCAGTTATCATACTGATGTCTGTTGATATTGATACCAGTATTGATAAAACTTCTTAGAACTAATTTTGAAATTAAAGAAAATTTGCAAATTTTTTAATATTTACGGTTTGCATATTTATGACATATATCATACTAACTAGAAAAATTTAAGACATTGATGAATTACTTTGACCTTCAATGTATCTATGTTTTTGTTATGTAAATAGTTAGTAATGTTTCTTTTTACACCATTAAATTCTTTTTGTTTGTTTTTGCTATAGGATCCATGCTCTAGAGAGATAGAGAGAGAGAGAGAGAGAGAGAGAGAGAGAGAGAGAGAAAGTGAGAATCACCCCCAGGAGGGATGGCTATGCTGTAGTCCCTTCTTATCTTTTCTCCTCTCAGGATTTTGGGCATGCACACACACACATGTCTGGTGTGAATTTCAAGCTTCCAAGTATGGGACTCGCATCATGAAGCTGACCATGTGGGATCCAGCACCTTAACATCCACACCACCTGCTGGCCCCGTGATTAAATCTTCTTTATGCACAAGTCACTTACGTGTGAAAGGTAAATAGTTCATTCAGCAGCACAAGTTCTCCATGCCTTTACCTTCCTCTAACCTTTCAAATTCTCTGAGGTCTCAAAGGCCTCTATTTTGATATGTGTACTGCTCTCCTGCTGCTTCTCCTATCCCCACTCCTGCCACAGGCACCATAACACCATGGTCACTTGAGGAAACTTCGAGTTCTATTCCGTTTTCTAATTTAAGCCAGAAAAAAATAAATTTAAAAACTGGGCCAAGAAGCCCCGAGTTGCCTGCCTGGGAAGGGACAAACATGACCACTTAGCTGAGTGATGGCAGCAGAAGCAGGGCAACACAGTGGTTAAAAAGTGACACAGAGAAATGAAGAAAGGTCAGGGATAGTGAGCTAGGTAGTTTTCTGGCACCTGAAAGAACAAAATAGAGGATTTGACATTCTCTGCCTTCAGGACACCCCCACTGCTTTTCACCTTGGTTAACTATTACTTAATCATGAACTCTAAATTCGATTGCTACCTCCTCTGTAAAGTCCCCCCTGATTGTCACAGGAGGGACTAGACACGATTTCTCCTATTTAATTTTACATAAACTTTTATAAAAACAAGTATCTCGGGAACCAGCAGCTAGCGTAATGGTTATGTCGCTGGATTCCCACATAGTCGACCGCAGTTCACGTCCCGGACCCGGTGGCTTAGAACTCACGCTGGGCGCGTGTGCGTGCGTGCCCAAGATCCCGAGAAGAGAATGGAGAAGTGATTGCGGCGTGACCATCCCCCCTGGGGGGTGATTTCTCGCTTTCTGTCTCTCTGTCTCTCTCTGTCTGTCTGGCGAGCTCACGTTTGCATATTTATGACATATATCATACTAACTAGAAAAATTTAAGACATTGATGAATTACTTTGACCTTCAATGTATCTATGTTTTTGTTATGTAAATAGTTAGTAATGTTTCTTTTTACACCATTAAATTCTTTTTGTTTGTTTTTGCTATAGGGTCCATGCTCCTGAGAGATAGAGAGAGAGAGAGAGAGAGAGAGAGAAAGTGAGAATCACCCCCAGGAGGGATGGCTATGCTGTAGTCCCTTCTTATCTTTTCTCCTCTCAGGATTTTGGGCATGCACACACACACATGTCTGGTGTGAATTTCAAGCTTCCAAGTATGGGACTCGCATCATGAAGCTGACCATGTGGGATCCAGCACCTTAACATCCACACCACCTGCTGGCCCCGTGATTAAATCTTCTTTATGCACAAGTCACTTACGTGTGAAAGGTAAATAGTTCATTCAGCAGCACAAGTTCTCCATGCCTTTGCCTTCCTCTAACTTTTCAAATTCTCTGAGGTCTCAAAGGCCTCTATTTTGATATGTGTACTGCTCTCCTGCTGCTTCTCCTATCCCCACTCCTGCCACAGGCACCATAACACCATGGTCACTTGAGGAAACTTCGAGTTCTATTCCGTTTTCTAATTTAAGCCAGAAAAAAATAAATTTAAAAACTGGGCCAAGAAGCCCCGAGTTGCCTGCCTGGGAAGGGACAAACATGACCACTTAGCTGAGTGATGGCAGCAGAAGCAGGGCAACACAGTGGTTAAAAAGTGACACAGAGAAATGAAGAAAGGTCAGGGATAGTGAGCTAGGTAGTTTTCTGGCACCTGAAAGAACAAAATAGAGGATTTGACATTCTCTGCCTTCAGGACACCCCCACTGCTTTTCACCTTGGTTAACTATTACTTAATCATGAACTCTAAATTCGATTGCTACCTCCTCTGTAAAGTCCCCCCTGATTGTCACAGGAGGGACTAGACACGATTTCTCCTATTTAATTTTACATAAACTTTTATAAAAACAAGTATCTCGGGAACCAGCAGCTAGCGTAATGGTTATGTCGCTGGATTCCCACATAGTCGACCGCAGTTCACGTCCTGGACCCGGTGGCTTAGAACTCACGCTGGGCGCGTGTGCGTGCGTGCCCAAGATCCCGAGAAGAGAATGGAGAAGTGATTGCGGCGTGACCATCCCCCCTGGGGGGTGATTTCTCGCTTTCTGTCTCTCTGTCTCTCTCTGTCTGTCTGGCGAGCTCACGCGCCCTATAGCGAAAACCTCTCAAAAAAAAAAAAAAAAAAAAAAAAGCAAGTATCTCATGTTTTGAGTTATCAGCATAAATAAAATCTGATTTTTTTGGTACTTTAACTAATTTTTAAATTTATATTTAATCACTTTATATTTTTAAGTGTACAAAATGGTTATTTCAGCATAAATACAGTGCATATTAATAAAGTCACAGATATTACCATATACATTATAATCAACAGTTAACTTTTCAGTTTTGGGTCTCTTAAATGTTTTGCTTTTTCCTTGATTTCATTCCCTTTACCCCCTATGACTCACCTCCTCCTATCCACCCCCTCCTATACTTCTCTAGTATCTTCAGTTGCCCTCCATAGTGGTCCAGATTCATATTTCTGCAGGCGGGTGCTCAGTGTTTCCAGCACCATTTGCTAAAGAGATTTTCTTTTTCTCACTGGACTGATGGGTGCACTTTGTCAAAGATCAGTTGGCTGTATGTTTTGAGGTCTATTTCTGGGGTCTCTATTCTGCTTGATTGGTCCACATGTCTGTTTCCAAAGATCCAAAAGAAAAGAATCTTCCCAAATACATTTTGTGAAACTTCCACCACACTCATCCCCAAAACAAATAAGGACATAGCAAGAAAGAAAAACTGCAGACCAATATCTCTGCTGGATATAGATGAAAAATTCTCAAGATAGAGCAAATAATATTCAACAACATATAAAAATGATTGTATACCACAACCAATAGGCTTTATTCCAGGTATTTAAGGGTGGCTCAATATTCATGAAACCATAAACATCATCACCATATTAATAGAAAGAAAGATAAAAACCATACAATCATTTTAATCAATGCAGAAAAATAGTTAGATAAAATACAATATCCCTTCATGATTAAGACTCTCAGCAGAATTGGCATAGAAGAGTCATTTCTCGGGACCAGCAGTTAGCGTAATGGCTATGTTGCTGGACTCTCACGTGATCAACCGCGGTTTGCGTCCCGGACCGAAGGCTTAAACTCACGCCGGATGCGCGTGCGTGCATGCCCAGGATCCCGAGAGGAGAATGGAGAAGAAGGAATTGTGGCATGGCCATTCCCCCTGGGGGATGATTTCTCGCTTTCTGACTCTCTGTCTCTGTCTGTCTGGTGAGTGCATGCACCCTATGGCAAAAACCTCTCCAAAAGAAAAAAAAAAAGAGAGAGAGAGAGTCATTTCTCAACACAATAAAAGCCATCTATAAAAAACTCATAGCTAACATACTGGTATAACATCCTGGTATAACACACAGGTAAATCCTATGCTAAAATCTGGTATCAAATAAGGCTGCTCATTTTCTCCACTCCTTTTCAATATAGTGTTGGAATTCTTTGATAATATAATCAGAAAAGAAAATAATATAAATTGCATTCAAATAAGCAGAGAAAGAGGGAAAGAAGAGGTGAAATGATCTCTATTTGCGGATGACATGGTTGTATACATAAAATACCCAAAGGTATTCACCAAAAAAAAAAAAAAAAAAAATCCTGTAAGTAATAAATTAATACTGTAAAGTGACAGGATACAAAATCAATTTACAAAGATTTATAGCATTTCTAAATACAAACAACAAGCAGGTTGAAGTATAACCAAAGAAAGTAATCCCATTTACTGGCCACAAGTATAAGAAACCTAGGAATAAAATGAACCAAAGAAGTCAAAGACTTCTAAAAGGAAAACTATGAAAACCTAAAAAAAAGAAATAAAAAAATAACACAAAGAAGTGGAAGGAAATCATATGTCTCCTGATCAGAAGAATTAATGTAATCAAAATGGCAGTTCTCAAATTAAACTACATATTTAATGCAATCTCAATCAAATTACCAGAGACATTCTTCTTAACAGATCTAGAAAAGAAAATCATAGCGTTTGTCTGGAATCATAAGAGATTCATATTGCCAAAGGAATCCTGTACAAGAGTGGAGTAGGAGGCATCTCATTCCTTGACTGCAAAATACATTATAAAACTGTGATCATCTGAAAAGCATGGTGTTTGCAGAAAATCTAATTTTCTTAGCAAGAGAATTCTGCTGTTGCCCCTAAAGGAGAGTACTTGGTTATAAATTGCTTATTATGGTCTGAGAGGTTCGTAAGTCTAAGAAAGGGGTTTTTGTTTGTTTGTTTTGCTTGTTTGATTTTTTAAGGAAAGATAGTAAACAGGCTACTTTTGTAGTTTTGTTGAGTGGGTTATGCACAAAATAATCTGTGACCATAAAAGTTATTAAAGAAAAGGAAGTGAGAGAATGTGATAAGTAGACAAAGAAAAGTAGAGAAATAAAGGGCCTAGATAATAAAGGAAAAGGTGAAAATTTCAGAAAAGTAATTCCAGATACAGAAAAAGAAAAAGCATTGTACATAAAGTGTTTCCAGAGTTGCTGTTGCTTTGACGGTGATAATAGGATATTAGACGATGATATATTGGTCTATTTTCTAAGTTACCATGAGTGAAATACCAGCTTTCTATGTGGCTCTGATGTAATTAATTCTGTATAGATTGTTCTTTTTTCAGGTGAAAACCAGTTAAATCATACATGTATCTTCCTCCAGACATCTCCTGTAATTCAAATAGAACACATGCTATTTGTTTGATAAGTAGTGATGGAATAAGCAGACAAGAGAATGATCTGAGCCGGCCCAAGACCTGGTGGGAAAGGCTGCTGAATTCTCTTTTTTTGGGTGAGGTTTTTGCTATAGGGCACGTGTCCTCCTCAGAACGACAGAGAGAGACGTAAAAAGCAGCGAGAAATCACACCCCGGGGGGATGGCCACGCCAGAATCCCTTCTCCTCCATTCTCCTCTCGGGATCTTGGGCATGCATGTACATGCGCCCGGTGTGAGTTTAAGCCACCGGGTCCAGGATTCGAACTGTGGATGACTACATGCGAGTCCAACAACATAGCCATTACGCCAACTGCTGATCCCAAGGCAGCTGAATTTTACCTGACCGACTACACAGTTCGAGTTCTAGACTCCAGCTTGAAAAACATGCAGGATACATGTGCATGGATGCCCAAAATCCCAAAAAGAGGGAGAAATGAAGAGAAGGGATTGCAGCGTGATCATGTCTCATGACATATGTTTTCTCACATTCTCTCTCTCTGTCTGTCTGTCTGTCTGTCTCTCTCAGCAAGCACACATGCCCTCCAGAATTTTTTTTAATAGAAAAATGAAAAGAGAATGATTAACATTGTACCTAAGTTCAAAGAGATTGAGTGAGTTGGACTGATCTGTCCGAGCTGATACTAACGCATCCCCAAGACCGGCCAGTGACTGGAGGACATGTGTCCAGTTGCGCCTACCTGGTCCAAGGTACAGCTTCCGGCAGTCTCCTTTCTTCCTCCTCCTTAGTCTCTGAAGCAGCAATCTATCTATATTACCTGAGGCAATGAAATTTCCCTCTACTTTCTCTAGGCCTTTTAAAAACAGTTGTCACCCACTACAAAACTACAAACACCTAAGCATTTCCTTTGTATTATTTGTCACCAGGGTACATCCATTTGGAAAAATCTACGGCATAAGTTACCATCATACATGTGCAGAAAGTCCATATTACCTAGACTAAAGAAATAAAAGGTCCATCCTCTGTGTGCTTTATTTGATTGATCTAGTGTTGGTGTTGCAAATTCCAGAGCTAATATTCAGAAACTTTTGTTTTTTCCTGTCATTATGAAACTTAGAATAACAGTTATTCTGATAAGATTCTAAAAGTAAAGTTCAAGTTATAAATATAGTAAGCCTTGGAAATTTTTACTCGAAAATTACATTAATATAATAAAAATAATACATTCAATATGTATATTTCAAAGCATCATTGTGTGTTTAGATAAAACTGAGGGAAAGATTTGCTTAAAATATACCAGTACACAGATATTAAAATATGAAACTATTCTAGGTCAGGTTATGGCTCAGTGGTGATACCACTGGCCCCACATGGGAAAGTCCTGAGTTAATGCCCTGGGATCTCCCTCTGTAAGCCACGCAAGCATAGGCATGCCTTTGCTCCTGGCCGGCTGAGACTGGGGCAGAGTACAGTGTAAAAACCATGTTGGGGTAGGGCCTCTTTTTCTCTGCCTCTGTCTCTCTTAAATAAAACAAAACAGGGACCAGCAGGTGGTGGGGTGGTTATGGTGCTGGACACTCCCACATGGCTGGCAGCAGTTTGAGTTCCAGATCTGGTGGCTTGATTTCTCACTTTTCTTCTCTCTGTGTGTCTGTCTTTCTGTGGTCTAATTAAAAAAACAAAAATGAATGAATAAAAATGAAATCATTCTTTCTTAAAAAAGAAAACAAAACAAAACCTGTTTTTGTTTTTTTTTTGTAATAATATAATTTGGGACCAGCAGTTGGCGTAATGGCTATGTCACTGGACTCCCATGTAGTTGACCATGGTTCGAGTCCTGGACAAGGTGGCTTAAACTCACGTAGGGCATGTGTGCACGTGTGCCCAAAATCCAGAGAAGAGAATGTAGTAGAAGGGATTGTGGCATGGCCATCCCCCCTGGGGGGTGATTTCTCACTTTCTGTCTCTCCGTCTCTTTCTTTCTGGCAAGTGCACACAGCCTATACCTAAAACCTCTCAGAAAAAAAAAAAAAAAGAAGAAGAAAAAAGAATTCTATTGAAAACAAAAATATTCTTTAAAATTCATTATGGTGGCTACTTCAGATATCAGGCTCTAAAGAGCAAGGATTTCTTTTTTTTATTTCTTGAGAGTATGTTAGTTATTACTACCTTATTTAAAATAGCAGAATGAGGGACCTGCAGTTGGTGTAATGGCTATGTCTCTGGACTCTCATGTAGTCTACCACAGTTCAAGTCCCAGACCGGTGGCTTAAACTCACACCAGGCACATGTGCGTGCATGCCCAAGGTCCCAAGAGGAGAACGGAGGAGAAGAGATTGCGGTGTGGTCATTGCCCCTGGGGGGGTGATTTCTCACTTTCTCTCTTTCTGGTGAGTTCACGTGCCCTATAGAAAAACCTCTCAAAAAAAAAACAACAAAAAAAAAAAACAGTGGAATGATAAAAGTATTGTTTAATTTTAGCAGAAGAGAAAGAGTCCATTTTTAAGGACCATACAATAGAAAAATGACAATATATTTTTAATGTGTTTCAGTTAGACCAATTGCATTTACCTGTGGTTTTTCATTCTGTCCAGTAGGTTATTGGGCTTACATATTTAAAATCCCAGAAGAATGCATTTAACTATAGCATACAAATCAAAGAAAAATATTGTTTATTTAGTGTGAAGTGAGACTGTTATTATAAGTGGAAAGCCTCAAGATACATTTTAACTAGCCCACTCTTAACAGATTTATTAAATTTTTAAAACCATTGGCAGTTCATACTTACATGCTTTGTTCCAGATTATTCAAGTTGAGTCTTAGCAGCTGTTGATAATTATTCAAGATTATGTTTCTTCTATTACCTGCAACTTCTATTAATGTTCACATTTTGACATTTCAGAAATTAACACACTTATAGTTTTACAGATTTTATCAAATGATTTGAGGAAGTTCTACTAAGCAGTTAGAAAGTTTTTCTCACAAAAATGGAGTTCTTAAATGATGACTTTTTTTCCCCTTAGCCTTATAGCAATCTACAACAGTCATTCTTGCTAGAGGGAAAGTGATAATCTTTACTAAACAATATAAATTTACAACCAGAAAATTATTAACAACTGTTCAGCTTTCTGATTTTTGTAGATCAAGAAACAAAACTAGATGATAATGTAAATGGCAATGTCTTTGCCTTGAACAATATGCATTATATTCATGCTGTGAAAACCATGTTATAAACTGTTAAGATGTACAATGGGCAAAGGTAAATTAAGAAAGAAAGAAAGGGAACCAGCAGTTAGTGTAATGGCTATGTCGCAGTACTCCCACGTAGTCGACTGCGGTTCGCGTCCCGGACCCGGTGGCTTAAAACTCACTCCAGGCGCTTGTGCGTGCGTGCCCAAGATCCCAAGAGGAGAATGGAGGAGAAGGGATTGCAGCGTGACCATCCCCCCTGGGGGGTAATTTCTCGTTTTCTGTCTCTGTTACTCTCTCTCCAAATAAAAAAGAAAGAAAGAAAGAAAGAAAGAAAGAAAGAAAGAAAGAAAGAAAGAAAATAAACAAATCTTGAAAAAATTTCCACAGATGTGTGTATGTCTCTGTGTGTGTGCATGCGTGTGTGTTTCAAATGTGTTTCAATTACATGGCACACGTGTGCACACAATATGGATACATACCCACACATTCAAACATATGTATATGCACAAAATCCTGGAGACTCATCCTTGCTGGGTAAATTTCTTCATGTATATTTACACATATCCGTGTGTTTATGTATGTGTGTAGGGAGAAAGAAAAAACTGAAATTCATACCTCTGTCTTCTAAAGACCTTTGTTTCCTCTACAAAATTGTGGTATAAACTTAAACTGCTTTAAAGTTCTTAGATGTTCTTCATTTCCTCATTAATAAAGCTAGTTTCTTACCCTCCTACCTTTATGAAAGTACCTTTTCAATAAAACGGTGATTCTTACTTTGGAACCAAATTAGCTCCAATAAGTAGAAGTTATTTATTAATGTGCTTCTGATTTCTCTAGTCGTCTGCACATAAATGAAAATGTTATGTCAATGAGAACTTATGGAGCAAATGTTATGTCTCTCCCTGCGTTTTTGTGAATATTGTCATGTTTCTGTAGTGGGAAGAAAGAGCATATGTGGGCCAATGTCAGCACCAATTCTAATTTTCTCATTTCAGTCATTGCCACAAGCCACTACCCCATAGTATGAAGTCATCAAGTAAGAAGAGTTCCCACTGCCAGGATAGAGATGAGATGTACAGCATCCATGAATAGTGAGTTTTTCTACAGATGATCTTGTAAATTATTTTGGTTACTAAAGATAATAAACTATATCACCTTATACTTCTTGAAATAGCCCAAAACAAAGGGTGATTGAACTCAAAATAAAGAAATCAATTTAAGTAGCAGGTTTTCCTTGATGATACGTAGGCTGCTAAATGAGAAAACAAATATAGTGTCATCTACTTTTTATTTTGCCACAGCTTGCGATTTATCTTGTACTGTGGACTGTGTTATAATTTTGTATTTTCTTTATTATTTTAAACCTCAGCATTAAATGCTATGTCTGATACATAGTACGAACTGAAATCATGGGAAATTAATTGAATAGAACACACTTTGCTCTACTCTTCCTGTGAAATCCTTGGAGAAATACATGCTTCCTTGAAACATTAGTGCTGGTACCTTGCAAGGTTACAGTTGAAATAATATTTTTAAAGAAAACATTCAAGCATTCAGAATGAGCCAAAATGTTCTTGTGAATCAGGTGGGACTCCGACCGAAATTCTTTGCCCACCATATGACTATACCAAAGCCAGGCTCACAGTGTAGACACCAATTAAGATTTAACTTGGCCCAAGAAAAAAAAGAAAAGCCCTTTAGCATGTAGGATGATTTATTACATTCATTTCTCATGATGAACTGTAATGATTTTCCTTTGTAAGCAAGAACATTGAAAATATTATCTTGATAGAAATGTTTCAATATAAACATAATTTAAATGGGATGAACATGATGCAGTTTCTTAGCATGATTAGTAACCATGTATAACCTGCCAAGCAAGAGTGAGCAACTAAGTGATTGTGGTCAGTTAACCTGGAACCAAACAAGTTATCCAAAGAAATGCCTGTCTTCCCCACCTTATTAGAAGGGCTTGGATTTAGTAAACTGATGTGCATTTGGAGTAGAAACATTATCACAAGTATGGCCAACCTCAGTTTCTTTTATGATTTCATATTGGTGGAAGACAACACAAGGCAAGCAGAAGAAATAAGAAATTAGATTACCCAACGTTTTCTTTATCTTCCCTCTTCCTTCTTATACTCTTTCTCTCCTTCCTTGCTCTGATTTTATTTTTCATTGTTACAGATGTTACTAATGATGCATAAATTTCTGGAACCAATGTGGAAAATATTTCACAAAAGAAATGCTATCCTTTTAGTTTTATTGCCAGGTATAAATTGATTCCATACTGTCTGGCCATAATTCTTGTTGATTCTATTTCTTTCAGCACA
Source organism: Tupaia belangeri chinensis (assembly GCF_000334495.1). Lineage (NCBI taxonomy): Eukaryota > Metazoa > Chordata > Mammalia > Scandentia > Tupaiidae > Tupaia > Tupaia belangeri. The sequence goes on from NW_006159700.1 coordinate 4,016,464, forward strand.
GAAATGTGTTCGTTTGCACTTACATTTGATGTTTTAATTCTTCTAACTACCTAATATACCATTAATTTTTTAAATTTTGGCAGAGGGAAAAGGCAGAGAGTTGAGCTTACCTAACTGCTCTGAAAATTAAAGATAGAAAATAATTTAAACTACTTACTTTATTTTTAAAAATTGTTTATATCTTTTCTTTTTCTTTCTTTCTCTTTCTTTCTTTCTTTCTTTCTTTCTTTCTTTCTTTCTTTCTTTCTTTCTTTCTTTCTTTCTTTCTTTCTCTTTGTTTTTTTAGGCCTGGCATGATTTTTTTTAAGTTGCTGGATCTAGGACTCAAACCATGGTCATCCTTGGTGGGAGTCCAGTGCCTTAAGCACTATACTACCTGTTGACCCAAATTGTTTGTATTTTGATTCAGTTCTCAATGACCAAGAATGATTAGACTTTATGGGACCAGCAGTTGGTGTAATAGCTATGTTGTTGGGCTCCCATGTAGTCGACTGCATTTAGAATCCCAGACCCGGTGGATTAAACTCATGCCAGGTGCATGTGCTTGTGTGCCCAAGATCCCAAGAGGAAAATGGAGGAGAAGGGATTGCAGTGTGGCCATCCCCCCTGGTGGGGGTGATTTTTCGCTTTCTGTCTCTCTTTCTCTCTGTCTTTCTGGCAAGTGCATGCACCCTATAGCAAAAACATCTCTCCCACGAAAAATAAGAAAGAATGATTAGACTTTTGAAATACAGTCTTAAAAGATAGCTTAATATTAAGCTATTAAATATGCAGATAGCACTTTTAAAATTTTTTAATCATAATTATTATTTTTTATTTGGCTATAAGGCATGTTACTTACCAGAAAGAGAGTCAGAAAGTGAGAAAACAAGTTGCTAGGTCTGGGAATTGAACCACAATCAGCCCTGTGGAAGTCCAGAGCCCCAACCACCATGTCACCTGCTGGCTCTAGATAGTCTTTTTTTATTAAATGAACATTTGCCACAAAGTCTTATCAAGACTAATATTCACCTAATGAGTGTTCCCTAGATATCTATAACCTTTAGATTACAAAGTGCTTTACCACTTACTTGATACTTGAACAAAACTCTAGAAATTATGTTTAACTCCTTGAATGTTTTCTTTTTCTTTCCTTGAATGTTTTTTATACAATATGTTCCTTTCTCATGAGGCATATATAGATGGGAATCCTATCCAAAACAAATCATTCAATTTTTTTAAATGGTTAATGTAACATTTCTTATGGTGCTGCATGTTTTAATTATGTAGAAATTAAGAAATAAATATTAAAAACAATCTGGTATACATTCTTCTTTATTGATTCACCTGGGATTGTCCTCCAAATGCTGGGAAGACAGACTTAAATGATCTCAGATTTTTTTCTTCTTTAAATTATTTTATCCATAAATGATGTAGGTCATACTTTAAGAGATAGTAAGAATTTGGAATGTGATGATTTCCAAAGAATCACTCCCACTCCCCAAAGCATCTTTATTTCTCTTCATATTATTCCAAAGTGTTTATTAAAAAAAATTTCAAGACACATGGAAACATTTGGAGAAATGTCACATAGCCAACACTAATAGCATACTTTTTTTAAAAAAATGCCATATTTTTAAGTTAGTATATTAAATTATGCTCATTTTAACTACCTTGAGATCTCAGTGCAAAGAATAATTATAGATTACATTTCTATGTATCCAGGTAGAATAACTTTATCTTCTCTTCCTAATTTCACTTCAGAATGGAAGACCAAGACTGTAGGTAAAAAAACCATGCCAGAATTACAAAAAGTAAGTTCTGAACTTTCCTGTAAGTTCAAAAATAGTGATATGGTAAATATATTTGAAGATGATGATAATTAAGCAGAAACAAACTATATAAAATATAATTTTGTGTCTGAAACACCAGTAAATAGTTTATATTCACAGAAATTCAGTGATTCTTGCTATTGCTTAAATGGAAATCAATATTTAACACAGATTAAAAAATTAATTTCTGGGGACCAGCAGTTAGCGTAATGGCTATGTCACAAGACTCCCATGTAGTCGACTGCGGTTCAAGTCCCGGACCCGGTGGCTTAAACTCACGCGCGGGCACGTGTGCGTGTGTGCCCAAGATCCTGAGAGGAGAACAGAGGAGAAGGGATTGTGGCGTGGCCATCCCCTCTGGGGAGAGGGGTGATTTCTCATTTTCTGTCTCTCTGTCTCTCTCTGTCTGGTGAGCACACACACCCTATAGCAAAAACCTCTCCAAAAAAGAAAAAAAAAAATCATTTCTGGGTCAGCTAGGTGGTCCAGTGATAACACATGGCTCAAACAATGTTGGATCCCTATGGAAGACTGAGAGTTCAGTTCTCTGGTTGACCTTGCACATTAGGTGCATGAGCTTGTGATCCTGAGTGCTAGGAAGGCTGGTGGAGGAAATGTGTTGTGCAATGGTATTAAGGGTACTTGTCAGTCCGTCTCTCTGTCTCTGTCTTTCGCACTTATGAAAGAAATAAGCTTAAACAAAAAGAGAGATGAAAAATAAGCTGAACAAAAATCTCTCTAAGGAAGGCATACCAACAGCCAAAAAACATATAAGGAAATGCTCAATATCCCTCGTGATAAGGGAGATGCAGATCAAAACTACAATGCAATGCCAGTTAACCCCAGTCAGATTGGCAAAGATTAAAAATACAAAAAATGGTAAGTGTTGGCGAGAATGTGGTGAAAGGGGAACTTTCTTACACTGTTGGTGGGAATGTAAACTCGTTCAGCCACTGTGGAAAACAATACGGCGGTTCCTCAAAGATCTACAAATATAATTACCAATTGATCCAGCAATTTCACTTCTGGGTATCTACCCAAAGGACAGGAAAATGCTCAGTCAGAAAAGTGCTTGCACATCAATGTTTGTTGCAGCAATATTCACGATCACTAAGACATGGAACCAACCCAAATGCCCACAATCAGCTGAATGGATGGAAAAAGTGTGGTATAAATACTCTGTGGAATACTACTCAGCCACAACAAGATCCTGACATTTGAGCGAAAGTGGTCGAATATGGAAGATTTATTACTGAATGAAGCAAGTCAGGATATGAAAGAAAGATATTGTAAGTATCCACTTAATATATATCAACTATCTGCATTTTATGGTAGAGATCGAAATATTAGAGGGCATTAAAGCAGTGCAAATAGTTATGGGTGCTGAAGACAGTGGAATGCAGTGGGGAGAAGGGAAGATTATAGAGAAGAATAGCAAAAGGACAAATAGGCATGACAGTAGTGGGACACAGAGATGGCTTATTGCCTGTTGATGATAACATGCATAGTATTCTCAACCAGACTGGTCTGAGAAGTATTTCCTGTTGGGTAAATTCTCTTTATAAGCCAAATTATATATAGTGATTGAATGTTTAAAAAATATAGAAAATAAATAATAATAATCAAAAGACATAATGCACTGTAAAGATATATGTTATTAAATGTAATATAAGCAATTAAAAAATAAAGGATACTAAGTTAAGAAATTAATATGATAGCAATAATGTCTTCATTTAAAGCTATACATTTTAACTATGATTTTAAATGCATGCTAATAATAAATGTTAATAAGTTAGAATTTAGTGCTGTGATCTCTTCATGTATAAATTTCTTTATTGAATTATAATTAGTATGCAAAGAAACTGTAATCTTTGAATATATGTAATTTAATGAGTTTGGACATGTGTTTATATTCATGAAACCATCACTACAACCAAGGTAATAGACCTGTCTTTCCTCTTAATGCATCCGTATGCTCCTTTGACTTTTAATCTGTGGTAATATCACTCCAATCTATCATCTCAACCAGAATTTAAGTACCCAGTACAGTATTGTTAACTATAGGCATTATGCTGTACATCAGATCCTAATAGAACGAATACCTACTGCACCTTTATACCAATTGAAAAATAATTCTCCAGTTTCCATTTCTTCCTCCCTTCAGTCTCTAGTAGCCACTATTATTTTCTTTGCTTCTATGAGTTTGACTATTTTAGGAAGCTTATCCAGTAGAATAATTCAGTGACTGATGTGACTGCTTACTTTAGCATAATGTCCTTCTAAGTTCATTTATTTTGTCACAAATGGTAGAAATGTTTTTTTAAGATAAAAATAATATTTATTAAAAAATAATATATATATATTATCTACATGTGTATGTGTGTGTGTATATATATATATATATATATATATATACATATATATAGAGAGAGAGAGAGAGAGAGAGAG
>NW_006159700.1:4020782-4024483 GCF_000334495.1 Tupaia belangeri chinensis
TCCCAAGAGGAAAATGGAGGAGAAGGGATTGCAGTGTGGCCATCCCCCCTGGTGGGGGTGATTTTTCGCTTTCTGTCTCTCTTTCTCTCTGTCTTTCTGGCAAGTGCATGCACCCTATAGCAAAAACATCTCTCCCACGAAAAATAAGAAAGAATGATTAGACTTTTGAAATACAGTCTTAAAAGATAGCTTAATATTAAGCTATTAAATATGCAGATAGCACTTTTAAAATTTTTTAATCATAATTATTATTTTTTATTTGGCTATAAGGCATGTTACTTACCAGAAAGAGAGTCAGAAAGTGAGAAAACAAGTTGCTAGGTCTGGGAATTGAACCACAATCAGCCCTGTGGAAGTCCAGAGCCCCAACCACCATGTCACCTGCTGGCTCTAGATAGTCTTTTTTTATTAAATGAACATTTGCCACAAAGTCTTATCAAGACTAATATTCACCTAATGAGTGTTCCCTAGATATCTATAACCTTTAGATTACAAAGTGCTTTACCACTTACTTGATACTTGAACAAAACTCTAGAAATTATGTTTAACTCCTTGAATGTTTTCTTTTTCTTTCCTTGAATGTTTTTTATACAATATGTTCCTTTCTCATGAGGCATATATAGATGGGAATCCTATCCAAAACAAATCATTCAATTTTTTTAAATGGTTAATGTAACATTTCTTATGGTGCTGCATGTTTTAATTATGTAGAAATTAAGAAATAAATATTAAAAACAATCTGGTATACATTCTTCTTTATTGATTCACCTGGGATTGTCCTCCAAATGCTGGGAAGACAGACTTAAATGATCTCAGATTTTTTTTCTTCTTTAAATTATTTTATCCATAAATGATGTAGGTCATACTTTAAGAGATAGTAAGAATTTGGAATGTGATGATTTCCAAAGAATCACTCCCACTCCCCAAAGCATCTTTATTTCTCTTCATATTATTCCAAAGTGTTTATTAAAAAAAATTTCAAGACACATGGAAACATTTGGAGAAATGTCACATAGCCAACACTAATAGCATACTTTTTTTAAAAAAATGCCATATTTTTAAGTTAGTATATTAAATTATGCTCATTTTAACTACCTTGAGATCTCAGTGCAAAGAATAATTATAGATTACATTTCTATGTATCCAGGTAGAATAACTTTATCTTCTCTTCCTAATTTCACTTCAGAATGGAAGACCAAGACTGTAGGTAAAAAAACCATGCCAGAATTACAAAAAGTAAGTTCTGAACTTTCCTGTAAGTTCAAAAATAGTGATATGGTAAATATATTTGAAGATGATGATAATTAAGCAGAAACAAACTATATAAAATATAATTTTGTGTCTGAAACACCAGTAAATAGTTTATATTCACAGAAATTCAGTGATTCTTGCTATTGCTTAAATGGAAATCAATATTTAACACAGATTAAAAAATTAATTTCTGGGGACCAGCAGTTAGCGTAATGGCTATGTCACAAGACTCCCATGTAGTCGACTGCGGTTCAAGTCCCGGACCCGGTGGCTTAAACTCACGCGCGGGCACGTGTGCGTGTGTGCCCAAGATCCTGAGAGGAGAACAGAGGAGAAGGGATTGTGGCGTGGCCATCCCCTCTGGGGAGAGGGGTGATTTCTCATTTTCTGTCTCTCTGTCTCTCTCTGTCTGGTGAGCACACACACCCTATAGCAAAAACCTCTCCAAAAAAGAAAAAAAAAATCATTTCTGGGTCAGCTAGGTGGTCCAGTGATAACACATGGCTCAAACAATGTTGGATCCCTATGGAAGACTGAGAGTTCAGTTCTCTGGTTGACCTTGCACATTAGGTGCATGAGCTTGTGATCCTGAGTGCTAGGAAGGCTGGTGGAGGAAATGTGTTGTGCAATGGTATTAAGGGTACTTGTCAGTCCGTCTCTCTGTCTCTGTCTTTCGCACTTATGAAAGAAATAAGCTTAAACAAAAAGAGAGATGAAAAATAAGCTGAACAAAAATCTCTCTAAGGAAGGCATACCAACAGCCAAAAAACATATAAGGAAATGCTCAATATCCCTCGTGATAAGGGAGATGCAGATCAAAACTACAATGCAATGCCAGTTAACCCCAGTCAGATTGGCAAAGATTAAAAATACAAAAAATGGTAAGTGTTGGCGAGAATGTGGTGAAAGGGGAACTTTCTTACACTGTTGGTGGGAATGTAAACTCGTTCAGCCACTGTGGAAAACAATACGGCGGTTCCTCAAAGATCTACAAATATAATTACCAATTGATCCAGCAATTTCACTTCTGGGTATCTACCCAAAGGACAGGAAAATGCTCAGTCAGAAAAGTGCTTGCACATCAATGTTTGTTGCAGCAATATTCACGATCACTAAGACATGGAACCAACCCAAATGCCCACAATCAGCTGAATGGATGGAAAAAGTGTGGTATAAATACTCTGTGGAATACTACTCAGCCACAACAAGATCCTGACATTTGAGCGAAAGTGGTCGAATATGGAAGATTTATTACTGAATGAAGCAAGTCAGGATATGAAAGAAAGATATTGTAAGTATCCACTTAATATATATCAACTATCTGCATTTTATGGTAGAGATCGAAATATTAGAGGGCATTAAAGCAGTGCAAATAGTTATGGGTGCTGAAGACAGTGGAATGCAGTGGGGAGAAGGGAAGATTATAGAGAAGAATAGCAAAAGGACAAATAGGCATGACAGTAGTGGGACACAGAGATGGCTTATTGCCTGTTGATGATAACATGCATAGTATTCTCAACCAGACTGGTCTGAGAAGTATTTCCTGTTGGGTAAATTCTCTTTATAAGCCAAATTATATATAGTGATTGAATGTTTAAAAAATATAGAAAATAAATAATAATAATCAAAAGACATAATGCACTGTAAAGATATATGTTATTAAATGTAATATAAGCAATTAAAAAATAAAGGATACTAAGTTAAGAAATTAATATGATAGCAATAATGTCTTCATTTAAAGCTATACATTTTAACTATGAATATAAATGCATGCTAATAATAAATGTTAATAAGTTAGAATTTAGTGCTGTGATCTCTTCATGTTTAAATTTCTTTATTGAATTATAATTAGTATGCAAAGAAACTGTAATCTTTGAATATATGTAATTTAATGAGTTTGGACATGTGTTTATATTCATGAAACCATCACTACAACCAAGGTAATAGACCTGTCTTTCCTCTTAATGCATCCGTATGCTCCTTTGACTTTTAATCTGTGGTAATATCACTCCAATCTATCATCTCAACCAGAATTTAAGTACCCAGTACAGTATTGTTAACTATAGGCATTATGCTGTACATCAGATCCTAATAGAACGAATACCTACTGCACCTTTATACCAATTGAAAAATAATTCTCCAGTTTCCATTTCTTCCTCCCTTCAGTCTCTGGTAGCCACTATTATTTTCTTTGCTTCTATGAGTTTGACTATTTTAGGAAGCTTATCCAGTAGAATAATTCAGTGACTGATGTGACTGCTTACTTTAGCATAATGTCCTTCTAAGTTCATTTATTTTGTCACAAATGGTAGAATTGTTTTTTTAAGATAAAAATAATATTTATTAAAAAATAATATATATATATTATCTACATGTGTATGTGTGTGTGTATATATATATATATATATATATATATACATATATATAGAGAGAGAGAGAGAGAGAGAGAG
>NW_006159700.1:4036869-4038352 GCF_000334495.1 Tupaia belangeri chinensis
AGTGAGCTGTGTGTGTGTGTGTGTGTGTGTGTGTGTGTGTGTGTGTGTTTAAATTTACTATAGGACATACACATGAGAGAGAGAGAGAGAGAGAGAGAGAGAGAGAGAACAGCTCCAATTTCTTCTATCACAGGCTTGTTATCATATATATATATATATATACTGTCAGAATATGGCATGATGTAATATCTCATTGTAGATTTAATTCAATTATCTGATCGTGAGCGTCTTTTCACATACTTATTGGGTATTTGTACATCTTCTTCATAGAAATATCTTGGTTGAAGATTTAAAACAGGTAAGTTTTTGATATGTCCACAACGAAGTTTTAAGTAAAGGCAGTTAAAATACCGTGGGCTCTTGTGATACAAAGACAACTTGTAAAACACAAGGAAAATCTTGTAGGTACAGATAATCATACTGTAACTGTTTTACTTATTTTTTCATCATTGTTTATTTATTTATGTTTTCTTCCAGATAAATTTTTACTCTTAAAATAGAAACCACAATAATAATACATTGTCTATGTTTGTTTTCATTACAAACAAGAGCTGGGTAGGGAAGGAGCATTAGTCTACTAAAGCTGGTGACCCAGATACTTCTTCTTCCCTCAGGTACCAGAGTAGTACTCTGTGAGCAAATGGTAGTGAAAAACTGGAGTTACGCCTGGCTCCAAGGCTGAGGAGTACATACCACTGCTACTAGCTGTCAAGAGCATCCTCCACAGCTTCACAATTAGAGTATCTCACCACCAGGCGTTTACATGTAAACTTTAAACAGAGAAAAATAGGATTCCTAAAACTTATTTTCACATCAAGATTTATGGTGAAAGAATATAATGACTTTAGGAAACGTAGTATTAAATAAGGACTTATTCTTCTACAATTCTATTTGAATTTTCATGTTATGCAGAAAATTCTCGAATTAATTTTGCTGTGCAAAAAAAATAGTGGAACTTTTGTGTTACAAATAGATCTTTGTCCTTCAGCGACCTTTTCTGGTACCATTCAAATTCTCTCTCTTTTTATCCTTCCCTTCTTCCCTAAACATACCAAAAGGACTCATATTGGCTTTAATTAGCACTTCCATATTGTTGATTCTAAAATCTCTTACAAACTCCAACCTAAGCCTAAACTAAGAAAGGCTCTTGAATGTTAGAGAATAAATTCTATTTGCACACCTCAAAATATCTCGGATACAACTCAGATTCATTCCACCCAGAAATGAGCTCTACTCCGTACTCTTTCTCCTTCTTCCAAAAATAAAAGTAAAAACAGAACAGCTATCCCTTCTCTTCTGTATTCTCGTAACCAATCACCTCTTCTAGGAATAAGAAAACTCACTTCAGGATTCTTTTTTTCCCCCTCACTGTAGTACTTCCTCTACCCACACCCATTCGGTAGCCATTACTTTTTTTTTGTTAAGAATTATTTTATTTTATTTAACTCTATTTATTTATTTTAATTTGACCTGGAGAGGGAGA
>NW_006159700.1:4038365-4066250 GCF_000334495.1 Tupaia belangeri chinensis
CTGGAGAGAGAGAGAGAGAGAGAGAGAGGAGAGAGAGAGAGAGAGAGAGAAAGTGAGAAAGCAAGCTTCCAGATCCTGAACTAGAGTCACGGTTGGCCTTGTGGGAGTCCAATGCCCTCAACCACCACACCACCTGCCAGGCCCTCCGTAGCCTTGCATGTCACTTCTCTCATCTACATTAGTCTGTTTTTCAAAGAGCTATCATCCGATACCTGAACAATTATTATAGTATCTTTCTTTTCATCCTCCATTTCTATCCAATCTGCAAAACTGTCAAAGAAAAATGTCTTTATTGAAAATAAGCTAAATTTCTATCTTCCTTCTAAAAATATTATTCTTTACTTCCTCATTTCATCAAGTTTAAAGCCTTTAGTATAGTATTAATCTAAAAGACCCATTATGGCCCAATTGGTTGTTTCACTCCCATTTTTCTCAGGTCCTCCTAGTCCCAGACAGATACCATATTTAACAACGTTACAAATATAATAGGCAATTAGGGAATTACCAAAAGGATCTTGCCATTTTGTACCTCTACAGCTGGCTTTGCAAACTCTTTTTTCTTTTTTTTAAAAAGATAGTTTTGCTACAGATTAAGTGCACAGTGGTCGTTCCATAATCCCCTCTCTTCCATTCTCCTCTTGGGATCTGGGCAGGCACACTTGGTGAGATTTTTCAAGCCCGGGGTCCTCATGTGGTTCAAACTATGGTTGGCCATTTAGGAGTCCAGTATCTTAACCATTATGCCAACCGCTGGAATTCTAATAGACCTGCTTGGAATCCATTTTCTTTTGCTTTTTTTTTTTTTTTTCATAGAGAGATTTTTGAATCTGTAGGATGCGTGCAGTCCCCAGAGAGGAAGAGAAAGAGAGAGAGACAGAAAGCAAGAAATCACTCTCCTAGGGGGTTTGGGCATGCTGCAATCCTTTTTCCTCCATTCTCCTCTCAAGATCTTGGGCATCCAGACACATGTATTCAGTGTGAATTTTAAGCCACCAGGTCTGGGACTTGAACTACATGGGAGTCCAACCATGTAACAATTATTCCACCTACTGACTGGACCCAGAATCTATTTTCTTACTCCACCTTTGTGGGGTTGGTAAATGTCTATTTACCTTTTCATTTTAAAATTAAACATTATGTCTTATATGAAATCATCTGACACCTGATGGAGTTAATTATGAATGTACCCCTGTGCTTATATGTACTAACTCCTCTTCCTCAGACTTACACAGCAAGTGCTTACATTGCAGATTGGCTCACTAAACTTTGAGAAATGTGAGCGCATAAACTTCATGTGGTCATGTTTGATTTCTCAGAACTTATTCCTCTACTTGGATGTTTTTGCAGAAATAATAACCTAGGGAAGACTGCAGTAAGAGGATAATATTCTATTTACAGATGAGAGAATGTTGAATTTTTTATGTTAAAGATTTCTACGAATCTGGAAATCGGCTACATGTTTGTTTCTATCCCCTTAAGGACAACACTGTCCACAGAGGATGGGATAAAAGCAAGACTTACAAAGACAGTTATAATTTGATGGTCATTTAGTTCATTTAATGCATTAGAGCATTCCTCAAAAATTCATTACATACAAGTTCTTACTTCAGCACCAAGCTATTCACTGGATGTGTAGATACTATAACACTTCTTTTTTGAAGAAAACACCAATTGTAGAGACATTAAATGATTTCACCATTCATAAAATTAAGGCATATAAAACAAGATTGAGACCTATATTCTCTGGCTCTCAGTCAGGTGTTTTTCCCCCATCATATCAACTGAGCAAACAAGATCCAGAAGGTTTTTTTTGTTTTTTGTTTGTTTGTTTTTTGTTTTTTAGTTGTGAGAAAGTGCATGTGCTCACTAGAGACAGAGAGAGGGATGAAGCAACCTCCAATGGGGTATGGTCAATCCTTCCTCCTTCATTTTTCCATTCTGTTGGGATTCTGTATTTGCACTCATACATGTCATGGTGTGTTTTCCAAGCCACTGGGCAGTAATTTGAACCACAGTTGGCTACATGGGATCCAGCTCCCTTAACTCTGGGTCTCAGGATTAGCCCACATAAGTGTATTTTTGATAGTGGATATGAAGTCTGTTATACTATGCTGTCATACGTGAAGATGGAGCTAAAAGTTTAAGAGATTTATTGAGATGTAACCTTGATCAGAAGAACCAGGATTAGCTAGGAAGAGTCTCATTATAATCTATTTCTGATAGAGATTTGGACAACCCAAGAGGAGTTCTGGAAAAAAGATTACTACGCAGCCTTACTATCCTTACTGTGCCAGTCACCTGCCTCTGGTTTCTCAGGAAGTACTTGGCCTTGCCTCAAAATTTGAGACAGTTTCTGAAGGAGTTTACTCCTGGGGTCTGTCAGCTGACTGCTCTCCTTACAACTGAACAGCAAGGTTCTCTCTGAAGACAATGATAAAGTAGCTTACTCATATAAGCAATGGAACTAAATGAAAGTTTGAAGTTTCTTAGAAATGGTGAAGCAAGGAACTTCTGGATTACAGACAAGAAGTTAAAAGAAGTGGCTGTGAAGGGCATTAACATTTTATATGTTTTAAGCCATTTTGAGAAAATTGTACTCCATGAGAAATCCACATGGGCCACTTACTATATAAATTTCTCTTCCTTTTCCAGAAAACCAAGTTGGCCCTGATTAATGATTGTTGTCACGTAATCTTCAAAAGATAATAAAGTGTTTTCTTTTGAGTTATATAATTCTAGTCTAGTGCTTTGTAAGCAAGTTTGTACATGAAACATAAAAATAGAAAATATCCAAATTAAAAATTTTGTAAAAGAGAAACTCCAGTAAGTCAGCCATTTATAGGATGTACAAAATGCGTTGGAACTAGTTTTGCTAAAGTGGACAGATTCCTGAAAAGCAAGCATGATATCAATATCAAAATAATTAAAACATAAAAATATTGCATACTATTCCAAAGACTCTCAAACAAGAAAGATTTCTAGATTCATATTTAGGTGTTGAATAAATCAAATAATTGACTTAGGATCAGAGAAAATAATATTGTTAGAAACAAATTAAAATAACACTACAATTGTTGTAGGCCAATATTAATCTACTGTCCACACTGGTAAATGGTTTCTAAACATTCCACTTGAAAGGAAAAAATACTTGGATTTTAATTTTTAATAAAAAAATGATAATTACTATGACTGTAAAAAGTTATGATAAAAATGAATTATATGTTTATATTGAGCTAAAGAGAATGTTATATTAGTAACATGAATCATGATGAAACAATGGCTCATTGGCTGCCATTATTAGGAAAAGAAAGGGATTAGGTTAACATATGGACTAGGCAATGGCCTATAGTACAAAAGTGCACTTTTTCTCTTTCTTTCCTTTTTTTATTTAATTGCCAGAGGGTGCATGTACTTACCAGAGCAAGACAGAGAAGAGTGAGGGGGAGAAGGAAAAATCATCTCCCAAAGGCAACGGTCATGCTGCAATTCTTTTTCCTCCTTTTCTTCAACCTGTTGGGGTTTGGGGCAAGAACATACATGCACCCAGCATGTTTTTCAAGTTTCCTGACAGAGAATCAAACCGTGGTCAATTATACAAGATCTGGCTCCATTCATCTCCAGGCTATCAGGTCTGACACCCCCTTCACATTAAAAAATGGTAAATCTATACTTCCTAAATTATCATTCTTAAGTAGAAATGGACTCAATGATCTTAAGATGACTTAAAAATTCTACATACAGCATCATTTATCCAATACTAGGACATTTAAAAATTCTTGTAATAGTATTTGCTTTTTAAATTCAGTATCTATATTTTCTCATCCAGACTTTAAAAATAATTGCCCAAGAACTAGGCATACTTTCAGTGGCAATTTATAGCTGTTCTTCAATTTCTATCCTGCATATCTTACAGGAATGTTTATGAGTATGTTGCTATAGTGAAAAAAGATTAACAATTTGACTCACATCCGTGGTTGGTTTAGACTATTTAGAGGTCAAACAAATGCTATTCAGGAACCAGAGTATTTTTCCAAACAGTTAAAAATCATTGACTTTTTTATAGCTTCTGAAGTGAATCAAAGTAATTCTTAGAAACATTTATAAAATCACCTTCCAACTCTGTTCCCTCTTTTATCATATCTAATATCACATTCTCTCGATTCTCAGCAAGCTTTTAAAAAATAATTTCTTCACTTTTCTTATCAAAATTTTATTAAAGTTAACAAAGTCATTCTTCAGTAATACAGACCCAGTTTCAGGGGAAGAAGGAGAAATATATAAAGACTGGCAACGACATGATCGTAGAGTGGGAAATATCATGAAAACAAAATAATGTATGTTTTTGTTCTGGTCACATTTTGTAGAGCTCATCTTAATTTTCATCATTTTGAAACTGTTCAGACAACGTAGGGAAAATGTTTTAGAAACATCAAACAACTTCAGAGCATGTTTCAAGAAGTAAATCACTGGCAGTTGTATCAGGGTGAATGTTTTCTTCTGAGCATCATTAGTCTATGATTTTACACATCTTAATGTGACCAAAATCACAACGGTTTGAGACTCACATAGACTTATCCCAGTATCCCATTCCTTAATAATTCTTGGAATGCTTGCTTACTACACAAATTTATCTTGGATGTCACTAGCTCCACAGCTAGCATCTGGCATCAAACACACTTTGCCCTTAGGTCACCTCCTGCTGGCTGGAGGTCAGGATTTCTAGGGCTTCTGCTGCTTACACTATAAACACTTTTTTTATGCATGGACACAATAGCAACATACAATTTATTACCACCCATATGACGATAATGTTCCAATGTCTTAAAATACTTTAATGATTGACTGAAAAATAATACATATAAACAAGCAAAAACAAAATTTCACAGGATTATGGCATAAAATTTATAGCAATTTTATTTTATTTAAATTGTTTCATGAGCACAGAATAAATTTTTATATGTAGAAAGTTTTCTTTCTTATAGAAACTCATATTAGTCATGTGTGCATGCATATATAAAAGATAATCATAAGCAAACATAAAAACTACAAAAAAAAAAGACATTTGCTTTTGAATGTTTTTTGATTGCTTTTTTTTTTCTTTCTGTCTTGTTTTGGATTTTTGCTGTAGAATTACTTAATCCACTAGTTTGTATTATTTAAGTGGAACCTGGGTTATTCTACATCTTTGGTTGTCACTTCTTAAGCAGCTATATGGGAAAATCAGGGCTCTCCCCGTACTCCTCAACTACAAAGAATTCTAAGAACCAGAACAACCAGACAGTGCCCAAGCCTAGTTTGGCTTATGGTTTAGATTCATTTAGATCCTGGAGCACAGAAGCAGAAAGAGAAAGCCAAAATGAAACTAATCCCTGAACGCAGCGACCCCATTCCTTTTGGTGAGCTATCAGTGTGGGTATGTGTGAGTGAGAGGGATGGAAGGATAAGACTCTCTCTTAGCAATACTTCTGAAGGAGCAAAAATAAAATGGGTATTTTATGGGTGATAGAATAATGACAAAAACAAAATACTTGGTTTTTCTAACAGACTCAAACAATGATTCTTTTATCTTTAGGTTTAGATTAAGCTGTAGGTATAGATCATCTGAAATAATGCACAAGAATTAATTTTTTCTTACATGACAAATGCGCTAAGGTAGAGTTTAGCTTTCAGTGGAAAGTTTCATTATCATTGAATCTTCAGGCACCTTCTGACTTTTTCTGTTTTGTCATTTTTTTCAAATATATTCACATTTGCTTCATGGCTGATAAAAGAAGAAGCATGAGAGCCAGTATGTGGTCTGGTGGTTAAGAGATCTGGATCTCAGATGGCTGACCACATAATTCAAGTACTAGACCCAAAATCTTAAAAGCAGGGAGAAACGGAGGGGAAAGGACTGCAGCATGATCACACCATGTTGAGGAGTGCTTTCTCCCTCTCCCTCTCCATCTCCCTCTCTCTGTCTCTCTCTCTCTAGTGAGTACACATGATCTCTGGGAGGTAAAAACAATGGTTATAATACAACGCATTAAATCAACAAAAAAACATTAAATGGAAGCTAGTAATTTTATGCTTATTTATATAACAAAAATATAACACCAAATTTTAGAGAGGAAAAAACTGAAAAATAGAAATCTAGTAATAATACAAAGTACTAGCTCATTAGTTAGTTAAATAATTAAAAATGCAAGTTAGGAATAGAGGATATAGAGTAATGTAATTATGAAGTAGAATATATACAATACATACATAACATATGTAAGTGTGCATACATACAAATATGCATTAATGCATTATTAAATATATAATCTAAAGTTTTTATATTACCTGTACAAATATGTACATGAATATAAAGTACATTTATATATACATGTGCTCATTAAACTTTCTAACTTCTTTTTCAGTGTAAGATGAACATTCACTAGAGTTAACCACTTACTAAGCCAATAAAACTTAATAAATTTCTAAAAAGATGTGTGGGCAGCAAGTGGCATGGTGGTTAAGGAACTGGACTCCTCCATGGTCAGTTCCAGTTTGAGTTCCAGACCTGGCAGCTTGAAAAATCATGCTGAGCATGTACGTGTGCATGCCCACAATCCCAGGAGGATACCTTATGATCATCTCTTTGTTGTTGTTCTTGAAGAAAATTTTCCTAGATAAAAATCTGGTGTATTCCTTTTCTGTCAAAGTTTTATTGATATAATTTACTGGGTAGAATGCACTGCCTTCTGGTTGTAAGAATATACTCCTTTCTGTCTGGTCACCAATTACAAGTGACATGAAACCTCTGACATGTCTGGTATCTATTGTTCCCTTTCAGTTTTCTCTGGTAAATAGCATGCTTCATAAATCTAAATTTGTTATTGGTGGAGTGAAAGTTTCCTCCTATTATATATTTGAATACATTTTGTATTCTATGTAGCCTGTTCTCTCCAAAACTACCAATTGTGTGTGGTCCAGATGTATTTTATTACCATATTTTTAATTTTTGTAGTGCTTTTTAATTAGTTGGTATTTTTCTTTTGTTATGTGCTTTGGCTCAGCTCTATCCACATAGATCTGTCCTTCTTTTAAGTCATTTTATCTTTTTTTAAAATGTCTATGGGAGCTTTAATATTTTAATTCACTTTTATTTCTTCTCCGTATTCTCAAGTTTTTTATAAGACAATCTATTGTCTTACTCTGTCATAAAACTTTTAGCTCTCATTTCTTTACTTAAAAAAAAAAGAAATGATGTTAGCTTTCATTGTTTTGGGTTGTTTTTCTAAAGTTTGGTGGAGTGATTTCTCTTCAGATGTATGATATTTATCTTTTGCTTATGTGCCTATTTTTTGTGTTGACAGTTTTTATGCACAGGAATTTTATTAGTTTCTTCCTGAGTAAAATTTATGTTTGAATGAGTACTAGGTTCTAGCAAAATATAGTCTAAAGAGGGGCAGTTAAAAATACAGAACAGAATGTATTTTTTAGAACACACACCCTTCTATCTTTATTCTCTTACAACAGTATGCTAGGAACAAAAGTCTACCCTAGTTTTGCTCAAGAGACTTGTGAGCTCATAGCAATTCCCAGTCGCTCCTAGAGCCTGCATTTTTGGTCTGGCTCCTCTCCCTTTTCCACTCTGCTACATTTTCTATAGTCTCCTTGAGCTAAGAAACTATATCTTTAACAAAAGTCATTGGTATCAGCTTGATACCTTGATTTTTTTCTCTTACCTCTCCTACCTACTCATTTTGAATTGGGTTTCCTTCTTGGCATGCCACAAAATAACCTGTGACTAAAACTGAGTTAGACCTGGGACCAGCAGTTGGCTTAATGGCTATGTCACTGAACTCCCATATAGTCAACCGTGATTTGAGTCTCAGACCTAGTGGCTTAAACCTGCACCGGGCACATGTGCATGAGTGCCCAAGATCCCAAGAGGAGAATGGAGGAGAAGGGATTGTAGTGTGACTATCCTCCTGGGGAGTGATTTCTCGCTTTCTTTCTCTCTGTCTCTCTCTGTCTTTCTGGCAAACAGGTGCCCTGTATCAAAAACCTCTCCAAAATAGATAAATAAATAAATAAATGACAAATTCTCCTAATCAAACTGCAGTTGTGTTGCCTTTCACTAATGTGATGATTACTTTTAGACAATGTGTCTTGGCTGAAGTCTAAAGGCAATCCATGCCAACTCTTAAGCAAAGTAAGGTATTCTTTTTATTTCTCATCTTTAGCATGTTCTGGCCTATATATTTTTCATTGTTCATTGTAATGTATAAATACACAAACACCCTTTTCATCATCCACAAATCTTCCATCAATATTTTCTTTACTGATGTTGTATTAAATGATTTTACCTTTATTTTATCTACTGACATATTAATATTGAATCTCTCTTTTTACAAACCACTCGTCTTTTTCTCATGCATTTTGTTTCACTTTGGTTTTAATTTTATCAGCTTCAGATTTCCATCCAATTGTATTTTTTTTTAGAGATTTGGCTATAGGGTGCATGTGCTCTCCAGAAAGACAGAGAAAGACAGAGAGATAGAAAGCGAGAAATCACCCCCAGGGGGGATGGCCACACCACAATACCTTTTCCTCCACTCTCCTCTCAGGATCTTGGGCATGAACACACATGTGCCCAGCATGAGTTTAAGCCACCACGTCCAGGGCTAGAATCACAGTCGACTACAAGGGAATCCAGCAACATAGCTGTTACGTCAACTTCTGGTCCATCCATCCAGTTGTATTTGGATAGCTCCTGTTTGGTACTGGGAATTGAGCATTACTTTCTCTCTTCTTTCTCCTCCCAATACACAGTGGAGGTGGGGGGAAGCTTAGTTAATTAAATCAATTCAGTTTAGTTAATTTAATTTGACATTTTATATTGCATTCTAGTAGTACTTTTAAAAAGTCACATGTCAGTATACAAAGTTCCTAATATTTGTATGAGGCTTCAAATATTTGCAATTTTCTCTTGTTTAACTAGCTTCAATGAAGTACTTTACTTTTAATGTTAATACTGTTTTATGCTATTAACTTTATTATGATCCTGAGTTTTTAAATTATATATTCAAGTAATTTAGATCTTTCTATTTCTTTTACTTATGAAAGAAAGCATATCAAAATATCTATGTCTTCTATGACAACTTTGCCTGAACATTGTTAAATGGTATTCCATTCTGTTCTCTAAAATTGATGTGGTACAATCTCAGACTGGCTTTATTTTGGTCCCTTTTTAAGTAATCAACCAGTTGTGCATATGTTGTCTTGTTTTAATGCTTAAAGAACATGCTCTTGCATTTCAAAAATTTCGTGGATAAGTGGTTTGTAGGCCAATTAAGTTTTACCATGTATTTATGCTAAAGTTACCTCTTCTATATTATAGTGGCATTTCCTCACTATTCCGTATTTCTCATATTTCTGATCTTGAGGTTGAAAGAGTACAAGACCTAATTTACAATCACACTACTATTGAATTTTTATCTAACGTCATTTTGTTCTATATTTTATTCAAGCCACCTCTATGTTGTAGAAAACAGCGTACTATCAGCAATTTACTTCTACTTCCTTTCTAACTTTTCTTTTCCTAGACTTGGACTATATCTCCAAAGAATTCTCAGTCTATGAATTTGTATGGAAATAAACTACATATTTATTTTCACTAATCTCCATCTAAAATTTAGCACTGACTTTCACTATAAATATATGTTTAAAAACAGAATGATAGTAGTATAATTGTGATCAATAAAATCAGAGATATACACCTATCACATTATAGATGCAGATATTTTAAAATAAATCTTACCCAGAGTTTACTATTAGGGTCAACAAATTCCTCAATTCCCACTGAATCTGTGGCACAAAGAGAGAAAAATGGAACGGCAAAGAGTTTGCATATCACCTCTTCCTGCACACACTTGATCACTCAGATTGAACATCTAGAAATTAGTAAATACGAATAACCCACCAGATGACTAGAAATCACTGCAGAGGCACAAGAAATATGAGAAACCAAGAAAATACCTCTCCCCCAAGGGAAAAGAATAACTTCTCTTCACTCACAGACAGTACAATGGAACTCACAGAAATGCCTGATCAAGAATTTAGAATACTGTGGCCAGCATTGGTTCAGCTGGTGTAATGGTAATGTCACTGGACTCCATGTAGTTGACTGTGGTTCAAGTCCCAGACCCGGTGACTTAAACTTACATTGGACTTGTGTGCATGTGTGTCCAAGATCCCAAGAGGAGAATGGAGGAGAAGGAATTGTGGCATGCCCTTCCTCCCGAAAAGTGATTTCTCACTTTCTGTCTCTCTCTGTTTTTCTGGTGAACACATGTACCCTATAGCTAAAAACTCTCCAGAAAAAAAAAAAAGAATTTAGAATCCTCATATTGACAAAGTTAACAGAGATAGAAGAGAAGAGAGATGATAAACTTTAGAAGAGAAGAGCTGGAGTTCCAGGAGATGAAGAAGATCTTGCGAGAGCTGAAAGAGGAAATTCACAACATAAAAAGAATGAAATAGAACTGTTGGAGATGAAGGCTGTAATACAGGAAGTCCAAAGCTCCCTTGAAACTATTAAAAGATACTAGATCAAACAGAAAATCAAATCTCAGATGTAGAAGACAAAATCACTGGACTAGTAAAATTTACCACAAAAAAATTGAGAAAATATCCCCCCAAAATGAGAATAATATATGAGAAATACTAGATACTATTAAATGCCCAAGCATCCAGATAATCAGTATCCAGAGAGTGAAGAAGCTAAGGGCATTGATAATCTATTCCATGAAATCCTGGAAGAAAAGTTTTTAAACCTAGAGAAGCATTCAAAGATCCAGACCCAAGAAATTCAAAGGACCCCTAATAGAATGAACCCAAGATCTTCTCCAAGACCCATCATAGCCAGATTGGCGAAAGCCACAGACAAAGGCAAGATACCAAGATTGACAAGGGAGAAATGTCAAGTTACAGACAAAGTATATGCCATCAGGCTAAAAGTGGACATCTCATCAGAAACAATGTGAACAAGGAAAAACTGGGAAAATATACTCAAAGTGCTGAGTGAAAAACAGTTAAAACCAGGAATACTATATCTGACAAGATTATCCTTCTTATGAGGAGAGAAGACAAGAATATTCTCAGATAAACAAAACATGAAGGAATTTACCAATACCGGACCAGTTCTCCAAGAAGTTCTGAAGGGAGTGCTATCTCAGGAAAACTAAACAGACATATAGAAATAAGGGATCAAAAACAACTAAGAACATGGCCAGCTTAATGATAGGGACAAGTCCAGAGTTGAACGTTATCTTCCAGAATTTAAATGGAAAGATCAGACCACAACAGAAGATAGATTAAATACATGAGTCTAAACTGGTGAAATAGAATTTTATGACTTTTGATTAAAACATTACTAATATTCTTCTATGCTTTGCTTTCCAGAGTTAAGGAATTTTGTCTTCTCTTGAATTGTGGATAGGTCCATGTGCCTACTATTCAAACAGAATCCTAACCTGTTCCCTGGCTTTTGGTCTTAAGCAAAGTTCTCTTATCCTTTTTTTGATTTGATCTATTAAAACTAAAACTGCCTTTCTTAATATTAAAAAGTATATTTTAAAAATACCTGTTTAATGACCACAGTAAGCTATATAGCCTCAGCTAGGTGCTACTTTTTACTATATTCATTCTACCCATAGAGTTTCATGCCTAAAGTCAACAAGTGTTCACAGATATGTATATAACAGCTGAACTTGCTATTAAAAGTATTTAGATTAATTAAGATGTTTTGTGAAGCAATAAAATGTGGGGAAAAAATAAAAAAGGAATGAAAAGCAACTGCGACACCAGAGACAATGGGGGAGTAGGGTGGAAAATGGCAGAGGGTGAGAAATAGAGGGAATACACACACACAAGAAACAAGAAATGAAAAATTATTTGTTAATTATAACATATATGATTAAGCCACTATACAGTGTATTCTGGATAGGAAATCACATTTTGTATGCTGTGAAGATGTTCAGTGAAAGAATGTAAAATAAATAAATTAATTTTTTTTAAAAAAAACGAAGGATAAATAAAGGGAAAACTTAATTACATATTGAGTGATGACTGCGTTTTCTTTTTTAACATAATCTTGGGTTTAAATAGTATGATTCAGGCAAATAAACATGCTGGGAGTTTGCCATCAGAAAATAATGGTATATTATTAGCTTAAGCAATATACACCTATTTATTTCTTCCTTCCTTGGCTTCTTTTTTTCTTTCTTCCTTTTTCTTTTTTTTTTTTTTTTTGGTGCGGGGGGGTGGTTGCTATAGGGCACGTGTGCTTTCCAGAAAGACATAGAGAAACAAAGAGGCAGAAAGTGAGAAATCACTCCCCAGGGAAGATGGCCACACTGCAATCCCTTCTCCTCTATTCTTCTCTCAGGATCTTGTGTACACAAACGTATGTGCCAAATGTGAGTTTCAGTTACTGGGTCTGGGACTCGAACCATGGTCAACTACATGGGAGTCCAGTGACATAGCCAACCGCTGGTCCCTACATACACCTATTTCTAATGCCTGGTTGGATTTGTGGTTTCTTTTGTTTCTCTTTTTCTCTTGAGATAAACTAACAAAGCAAATAACCAAGAGAATATTTTATTGCTATTTCTGGTTTACACATAATCATCATAGATTTTACAGGGTACAGTATAGTTTTTCAAATTATGTATATACGGTGTACTAATCAAATCAAGAAGGTAGATGTATGTTTTATTTAATATTTAACATTGCATAATATTATACATTTTCAGTAATAGTTCCATTAATTTTAAGGGGGAAAGATTTATGTATTTGTGACCTAGAAAATCATAAATAATTAAAATAGAAATTAGATGATATAAATGAAAATAAAAATATACCTTTGGCTTAAGTGCTCAAACTCTATTGGTTTAGTGAATGACATCCTTGCAAGTTATATAGCTAGAAAGAGTTTAAGATTAACTTGAACAATTGTTAAACCTCTTATAAATAACAATTTTCACAATGTAAAAATATTAATTTAATGAATATTCAAGACACTAACTACCATAATATTGTTATGCTAGTCATTAAAACAATAAAAGCAAAAATCTCAAGGATTAAAGTATAACACATAAAATATCAAATTCAGGGTAAAAACGAATTCTGGAAAGATGAATGCCAATTTTCATGATGTCAACAAAGCATGAATCTAGCAAAATCTTGGCATCAAATATCTAGGGAAGACTGACCAGAGTCATAATTAAAATGGCATGACATGGTAAATCTCTTTACCATCAAAGAGATTGGCCACTGCTCTTGAAGTGGCTTTAATTATGATTCAATTCTTCTGAACAATGATATTAAACAGAAAATGTACCACCAGATGGATATCTAGCTACCAGGTTTGTACATGTTTAATTACTTCAACAAAATGTATTAAGTAGACATTGATGATCTAGGTATATAGATAAAAAGAAAATAGACAAAGAGTTTTAACATTATAGAAGAGAACAGTCTGAACAAACAGAAACATAATCTCTCAGCAGAAGAATAGACCATTGGTGGGGAAAGAAATTTGGTATACAACAAGAAAAGATGAGATAATCTCCTTTGAAAAAGGATCTTGAGAAGCACATGAGTCTGAGTCAGAACAGAACAACCCATGTAAAATAAAACCATAGTCACATATCAAAACATATTTTTCTATGTCTACACATTCATTTCACAGCCCTGTAAAAAATTACATCCTCAACATTTTTATTTCCCCTTTCCACCCTTTCAACCAACCCTCCACTGATAACTGTTTACTCACAGGACCGTTGATGTAAGTACCAAACATAAAGAGCGAGAGTAAGTACATAAGTATTCTTGTTCTGTGAGAGTTAGGAAGCCATCATTTATTTACCACTATCCATGTAAATTACTGGGCTCAGGCACCAGGAGAATTATCTACCCCAACAATGAGTGAGTGACTCAGATTTTTCATTTCGCCCCATAAATTAGCATGTTGGTCTGGGAGAATGACTAAGGGGCTTTGCCTAGTCATTTAATTGCATAGTATAAGTAAAAGAGCCAGAGAATTTTAATATTCTTATCTAAATATTGTGGGGTTGAGTTTTCCAAACTAAAATACAGAGAACTTCATGTCTCATAGTTATTTTCTCCTTAGAAGAGTTTTTCCCTTATTCTTTTGTTAATTATTCTGTAGGAAACCACAAAAACTTAGAAAATGTCTAATCTAAAGATGCCAGGAGGAATGTAAGTACATAAAATAATCTCTTCCTGGGGTAAATTTCTCCTTATTATAGCAGTTGACAAGAACAGTACATGTTTCCTTGTACTTATATTGAATCCTGCCCATCAATATGCCCTGCATTTTTGAACAGATTTCACAATTACTCTTAAATTTAGGAGAGAGGTTTGAATCAAAGACAGACTATTAGACAAAAATAGATAATTTGGGTATTAGTTAAAGTGTTTGAATTTGATTAAAAATAAGATAGGATAAACATAAGTAAAAACTAATGCTAATCATATAAAAGATAAATCAAAGCAATGTTCTAGAATATACAATAAAACAGAAAATTGAAACCAAAATTTTTATAGACAAAATGGAGTCAGTAGAGGAGAAAGCAAAAATTAAGAAAATAATAAAAGATTATTTTAGTATTTTCACGATTCATTTTTGTTTCCTCCAAAAGAGCATTATGCATTTTTGTCTTTTAAACATAAGCATGTCAGTTGATTTGTTAGTCAATTAGCTGTCTGTTACTGTTAGGTGTGCCATCTCTGAACAGGTGTTTCAGAGCTATTTTGCTTTTATCCTCCTGCCACAAGAAGAGCTATGTTCTAGATAGAGGCTATATATAATTTTTTAGCCTAAATTCTGGAGTGAAAACTACAGGAGGTTATTATTCTACAAAATTATTTTGTCACTGTGTAATATTCTAAAATTTAATAATTTTTTTATCATTCTTGCCTGGCTTAACAGACATACACAGTATGAGAAAATAACCATTTTTACACTGCTTTGTTTTGAGGGATTTGGTGAAGTTTTATTGCTACTACATGACTTTTGTGTTTTAGATTGATATAGAAAGTGGATGTTACTATATGAGAAGACCTCAACCACATGGTATTGATCTCATGGCTGAGTAGTAGACCGAAAACAGCTACTAAGGAGTAGAAGGACAGCTAAGGAATACAGTGGCAAAACATTTTAAAATTATGCCACCTGTAACTTCAAAAGCAGATGATGTATTGACTCAGTTTGTGCCCTTAGTAAATAAGATACTTAGTAAATAAGTGATGGCTGCCCACTCTGGTGCTAATGGCTTCATTTAATAGGTTTTTCCAAGACAGGTGAATTCAGAAGTGAATGGGTTGAACTGAAATCAAAATTTAAGGAGTACAAAAAGTTAAGATTCTTTACCCCTTGCAGGGTGGGAAAATTAAATAATTAAATGTTTAATACTAGGATTAAAAAAATAAATAATAAGTGCTGGTGAGATGACAGTGAAAAAGGAACTCTCATGCACTATTAATGGGAATGTAAATTAGTACAGCCACTGTGGAGAACAATAAGGAGATTCCTCAAAGACCTACAAATAGAATTACTGTGTGATCCAGTAATTCCACTCCTGGGTATCTACCCAAACAAAGGATAGGAATACACTCAGTGAAAAAACACTTGCATATCCATATTTATGGAAGTTTTGTTCAAAATTGCTAAGACATAGAATCAACCCAAATATCAAAAAAAGAGGAATGGATTGAAAAAGTATAGCACATATACACTACGGAATACTACTCAGTCATAAAAAACAATGAGACCTTTGTATCTGATAGAAAGTGGAAGAATATGGAAGACTTATGTTATGCAAAACAAGCCAGACTATGAAAGAGAGGGATTGTACGTACCCACTGAATAAATATGGAATGTCCAGATGAGCAGGTGGCATAGCAGTTATGTTGCTGAACTCCCACAGGGCTGACCATGGTTGGAGTCCCAGATCCGGTGGCTTGAAAATCATGGTAAGCGCATGTACATGCATGCCTGAGATCCCAGGAAGAAAATGGAGAAGGGATTGTGACATGGCCATCCCCCACCCACCCCCGTGTGTGTGTGGGTGATTTCTCACTTTCCCTCTCACTGTCTCTGCTTCTCTCTGTCTGGCAAAAACCTCAACAATAACTACTTAAAGTATGCCCTCTATGGCAGAAACTGGAAGAATGAATGTATAAAAGCAAGGAGAATAACTGTGGATACTAGAAACAATGTGGGAGGGGGCAGAAAATGGATGCAGTTGGAGGAAGGGAACTAAGGGAAAAAATAAAGCAAAATATTTAAAGGGACACAAAAATGCAAAATTATCTGTTGTTGATAATATGTATAATAATATCTTTGGATGGATATTATAATATACAGTGTAGTCATGCTGGAATATGTTTTACATGTTGTATATGTTGTAAAGGTACAGAGTGATTGAATGCGAAAAAAAGTAAGAAGAAAAGAAAAGAAAGAAAATAAAATAAAACTCTATTATATATTTATTTACTCATAATGTTTAGCAGTCAAAATCACTAGGATGAGATATTTGTTATTAAATAAATATCTTGCTTTCTTAAATGTGCAGTTCTTAAGGATTATTTTAAGACTTTCTTGATTCAATTTATTATAGGTATAATCACCAGATTTTATAGTCTTTACTGTGCTATTTTCAAATTTGCATCACTTCTATTAAATTATAAATGTAAGAGGATATGCTCTCCAGAAGTATTAAGTATTTACAAACTTAAATATACCAAGTACCACAAAAGTGTATGGAAATACTCCAGCATTGTTAACACAGATTTATTATATTTCACCAATAATCAAACTATAGGAAAAACATAACTTTTTCATTTTCTGTTCATACTACTTTAACAGAAAAATAAGTAGCTGAAAAAAATTGTAAGTAGTTGTACTTGCATAATCCTATGTTATCCTGAATATATAAGTAACCATTATAGTCTTCTTTTCCAAGATTAAGATCATAGACTCTTATCAGATTCACAGAAGAAGTGAGTTTTCTTCCTTTTTTTCCAGTATTTTTTATATGAGGGAATTTGGTAACCATATTCAAAGACTCCATTATTTAATAACAATAAATATTTTAATAAATAATACTCTTTTTTTCCAAGAAGTCCTTTATTTTTTTCTGTTTTCTAGAGCATTATGTACATATACTCTTGCTTGAGTTATTACCTAATTTTGCTTACAAAATTATTTTTATTTATTTTGCCTATTTGTTGCTGATAAAATAAATTTAAAGGTAGATATATTTTTTTAAAGTTTATTTTTCCCTCATGATAGACACAGAGAAAGAGAATGAAAGAAAAAAATGTTTCCCAATTGGGTTTTCACACCATGACCCACTTCTAGCCTCATCCAACCAGATTATGGAATCATGTAACCACTTTGTATGGGGAGACCTCAGGAGACGAACCCAAGACCTTACTATGTGGGTCCATCATTGCAAAGCTTTGTGTTAGTGCTGCAAGTATGGCTGGCCTCAAGTGTGTGAGTGTGTGATTGTGAGTGTGTGAATATATATGTGTGTATGTATTTTAAGTTTGGCAGAGGTTGCATGTATTCACTGAAGAAGGAAAGAGAGAGAAAAAGAAAACACAACACCCAAGGGGAATGTTCATGCCACAAACCCTTCTTCTTCATTTCTACCTCCTCTTAGGGTATTTGGCTTGTTTATTCACATGCCCAGTGTGTTTCTCAAGGTATCAGGCCAAGGACTCAAAGCAGTTGGCCATGTGAGATCCAGCCACCCTAACCACCAGGACACAGGCTGACCTGATACATATTTTTAATTCTGTATTTTTATTAACATTATCAACATTTAATAGCAATGCTTTGCATTCTTTCTTTAAGTTTTTAGGAGCACAATATCATTAGCTCACACAGAATTGTACAATATTTGGAAAATGCAGATGTCCAAGATTACACTTACCTGTTCTGTGGAGATTACAGTGAAGTTTGCATCTAAACTAGTCTAACTGATATTTAACATTTTAATTGTATTTAATATTATTTCACTAACTACATTGTATTAATTTTAATTATTTGATTTACTTTATATCTTAAATTGTACATAATACCATTTTTAAATAATATTTATTGTGTAGCTTTAAGATATACAATATGATGTTCTCAGATACATAAGGATAGTAAAAATATTAATATAGTGTAGAAAATGAACATACCCATCATTTCACATAGTTATACATTTGTTGTTATTTTGAGGCTAGGGTAGCTAAAATCTATTCATTTAACATGAATCTTAAATACAGTATATTATTACTGTCCGTCCTCATGTCACGCACTAAATCTGTGGACTTGTTCATCACACACATCTGCTACTGTATGTCCTCTGCATCTCCCCATTTCTTCCCCATCTACACCCCTGTGTCCATTGTTTACTCTTTATATCTGTATACTGAGTGCTTTCTAAGGTTCCACATGTATGGTCAGCAGGTGGTATGGAGGTTGAGGTGCTGAGTCCCACATAGCTGACTGCACAGTTCAAGACACGGACACAGTAGCTTGAAAATAATGCTGGGCACATGTGTGTGCCCAGAATCCTGAGAGGAGAAAGAAGGAAAGAGGATTGTGTGGCTATTCAGCAGTGGGGGTGATTTCTCACTTACCTTCTCTCTGTCCTCTTTCTCTGTCTCCTGCAAACACACATGCCCTATGGCACAAAAACCATAAAACATAAACAATCTATAATTACTATGCGAAAAACACTTGAATGCTATAGTATATTAAGAAAAATTTATCTTTACTTAGCTAATTTTACATAAAATGGCTTATAATTTCTTCACTTTCTTTTATTTATATATATTTTTACTTTAATTTTTACGTTTTGAGTCTGTGCTCTTTTTTCTTAAATTATAGTAGCTAACAATTTGTTGGTTTTTCTTACTGTGTTTCAAAAATCAACTCTTAGTTCTACTGATTTTATGGTTTTTCTTACTCTCTGTGATTTATTTAGGTTCTGATTTTTATTATTTCTTTCCTTCTGTTTCCTTGGTTTTCCTTATTTTTCTTTTCTAGTTTCTTGAGGCATAATGTTAGACTATTTTGAATGTTTTTAAACTTAGACATGTAGTGCTATAAGCTTCCCTCTTAGAATGATTTGGCTATATCCCATAGGTTTTAATGCATTATATTTCTATTGTTATTTGTCTCAAGATATTTTAAAATTTCTCTTTGGATTTTATTCTTTGATTCATTGGTTGCTTAGAAACATGAATAATTTCCACATTTTTGTGAATTTTCCAAGATTATTCTTGTTATTGATTTTTTTAGAGAAATATTTTTGCTATAGGGCTTGTGTGTTCACTGGAGAGACAGAAACAGAGACAGAAAGCTAGAAATCACCCCTCAGGGGTATGACCACACCACAATCCCTCCTCCTCCAGTCTGCTCCCAGGATTTGGGGCACACACACACACACGCATCTGACTTGAGTTTGAAGCTGCTGGGCCCAGGACTTGAACCACAGTCGACCATGTGGGAGTCCAGTGTTGTATCTATTATGCCATCTGTGCATTGATTTCTAATTTCATACCTTCATGATTTAAAACAATACTAGATATTATTTCAATCTTTTAAAATTTTTAAGACTTGTTTATGGCCTAATATATGTTCTATTACGAAAATGTTTTACTTGTGTTAGATAAAAACAAACAAAAACCCGTACATTCTGTTACTGTGAAATGGAAACTTGTGTATATGTCTTTTAGATCCATTTGGTCAAAAGTACAATTCAAGTTCAGTATTACCTTATTAAACTTCTGTCTGGATGATTTATCCATTGTTGAGCATGGAGAAATGAAGGGCCCTACTATCATTGTATTAATATGTGTTTCTTTGTGTCTATAAGTTTATGTATTAAGGTGCTCCAATGTTGGGTGTATGCATATTTACAATTGTAGTGTCCTTTTGATGAATTGATTCCTTTGTTGTTAAATAATGTTCTTGTCTCTTAGGACAATTGTCGACTTAAAGGATATTTTTGTCAAACATGACTATGACCACCTCTGCTTTCTTGTGATCACCATTTATATGGAAAATCTTCTTTCTTCTCTTCCCTTCTAGACTATATATATGTTCTAAAGCTTAAGTGGGCCTCTTGTAAGTAGCTATAACATTATTTCTTGTTGATGTTTTCAGTCTGCATGTGTTCTCTTTTATATCTTTTTATTTGCTGTGATTTTTATCACATGAATAAAATTCTCACCTTCATGCTTATAAAGTATTTTGGAGTGATGTTCTATAACCTAGATATTGTGTTACCAAAATCTAAATAAATCACTTCATTCATTGAATTATGTAATAATTTTTTCTTAGTCTCTATTCTCAACAACACTAATAGTTGCAATATTCTGAAATTCAGAGTGAATAAAGCTATAACAAACATTTAAGCTTATTTATATTAAGAAGTATGTCACTTCTTAGATGGAGTATCCTGCCAGCACAAAACTAGAACAACCACAAAAGGAGATCTTCTCTCTGTATCTCCTTATAGAAAGATCTTAAAAACATTGTTAAATAGTAATTAAATCTTTAAAAGATTGTATGTAAATAAGCATAAAAATACAATAAACTATTATTGGTGTGTAGAGACAGGATAGTAATTTCAGATGAGGATATTAAGAGATGGCTTTCCTATAATGGAACATTTTATTTTTTATTATTTTTTTAAATTTTTGCCATAGGACACATGCACTCTCTGGAGAGACAGAGTGAAATAGAGAGAGGAAAAGTGAGAAATCACTTCATGAGCAGGAATCCCCAGGGGGGATGGTGGTACTGCAATCCTTTCACCTCCATTTTCCTCCTGGGATCTTGAACACATGTGCACACATCCTGGCATGAGTTTCAAGCTACTGCATCTGGTGCATCTGGGACTCAAAACAGTAGGGCTTGTGGGAGTCCAGCAACGTAACTGCTACACCATCTACTGACCCTAACCATTTTGACTTCTTTGACTTTCAAAGCAGGGAAAAATCCTCTGCCTAGGAATTGAAATTAAGTTTTATTATTATTATCATTATTATTTTTATTATTATACTTTGGGTTTTGTTTTAGTAGTTACAAAAGTTCTAATTTTTTTTGACATTTTATGCAATTGAAAATTCTCCAAAAAGGATGCATTCGTTCTGTTGCATTATTAGTTTACTTCTGTTGTAGAATGGTTGTCTAGACAGTTCCAGCTCAGATTTCATACAATTACCTTTGAAGTTAAGAGAATCATGATGAAAACTGATAATAAGAAAAAAGTACAAGAAGTTATATAAATATGTATTTGAAAGTCCATTAATCTCCCAAGAAAAGGTTCTGAAGCCAAAACATTCTCCCCCTTTTTTTTTTTGTCACCTTATAAAGATTATAGTACATGTTTCTTTAAATTAGCATATAAGATTGATATACCTTTTTATAAAGGCTCATATTACCATTTAATGGACTGATTCTGATTCAGAATACTATTCATTTTGCATCATACTAGCATTATGCCTTAGGAAATTAGAAAATTGGATATCTTGAACATTTTTTTTAGATAGGAATGATCCATGTCATATTTTCACAAAGTTAAAGCAATGCGTTTTTTTCTTTTGTGAGATATGCTATTGTCACTCTTTCATAGTCCATTTATGCAAAAGACTGCTATTGGGTTTGTAAACTGAAGATAAGAGGAAATAGAAAATGCATCTCTACTTGTTTATTATTCTGTTGTCTAGGAGTGCTAAATTATTTCTAGTCTATTTTTACTTTTTTGTGTAAATCTACATTGTAAAGTTATACATTTAGTGGCGCTTTTTAAAATTCTCTCCCTGCTTGTTCTGTGTTAATTTACCAATTATCAATTTCAAAATATCTGCTCTATCCTTACATAGGAATTGCATATTATGATTCAGACAGCAAACTATCGAATACAATATTGACTCATGATGTAAAGAGACAGGTGAAGTAAACTTAAAATGTATTGAATTCATTTTAAAGACTTTTTAAAAGCATTATTTTGCTGTAGTAATCTTGAATTGTTTTGTAAAGTAGAAACTTATTCCATTGAGAAAAAGTATATATGCTTTATTTGAAGACCACAATAGCTATTTAAGGTATTCAAACAAGCCCATTGTGGGATATAACATATCAATATGTTAATGTGTTATATCTCACATGTAACATTTCTTATTTTGAAAAAAAAATATTTAACTTTATGTATTTAAATTTAGCCAGAGGGACAGAGCATGAGAGAGGGAGAGAGGGAGAGTGAAAAAGGAAGCTGCCAGTTCCGGACTTGAACTGCGGTCAGCCATTTGGGAGTCCAGCCCCCTTCACCAAACATGCCTCCTGCCAGCCCCACATATGACATTTTATATTGCTAGAGTCATTAAATAGGTCTTGGCAAGTTCCAAATTCAGACTACACCCAAAAGTGAATTATAAAAACTTCTGCCTCTTCTAACTGGAAGTAGTAAGTTTCTATTCTGCCTGGCAATAGCTGAAGCATCAAAAATCAAGAGCAGGTTCTCTGCCATTGCTTCTTCAAAGATCAACCCAGAAAGTAACTTAAAAATCTCAAAGCACATTGGGCAAGGTGATAGCGCCACAGCAACTCAACTGAATAAACATGGGAAAGCCCCGGGCTTGTTCAAGGACTTCCCTGAGCACACCGGGCAGGCTGTGATTCAGGCAGACTGACACTGGGTGAAAATGGCAGCATGAGGACCCAGGTCAGGTGCCTTTCTTTCTCCTTGAAGAAAGAAACTTAAAATTTTTTTTTTCTTTTTTTTGGAGAGGTTTTTGCTGTAGGGTGTGTGTGCTCATCAGACAGACAGAGAGAGACAGAGAGATATAAAGCGAGAAATCACCCCCCAGGGGGGAATGGCCACGCTGCAATCCCTTCTCCTCCATTCTCCTCTGGGGATCTTGGGCATGCACACACACGCACCTGGCGTGAGTTTAAGCCACCGGGTCCGGGACTCGAACCGCGGTCAACTATGTAGGAGTCCAGTGACATAGCCATTACACACAAAGTTTTAAAAAGATGTCTATCATTTTGCCTAAAAATTGTCCCAAGTCCCATAATTAAACTCTCAGGTTAAAAATAAAATTTCGTCTCCTCCCTCAATATATACTGAACATCTGCACTCTATGACAGAAATTGAAAGATTTGAGATCTTATAAGTAGAGGAAAGATTGGAAGGTATAGTAGCAGAGAGGGCAACTGTAGATACTAGAGACAGGGTAGGAGGGAGTTTGTAATAGAGATGGGAGGGAAAGGACTAGGGTAAAAAAACAAACAAGGAAAACATTTAACAGAAACAGAAATGAAGAGTTATCTGTTGATAATACGTGTGTTAATATCTTCGACTTAACTAATGTGCACTATATTTATTCTGGGAAAAACCATGTTGTACACTGTAAAGATGTACAGTGATTAAATGTAAATTTTTTTAATGTTAAAAAAAAAAGAAATAAAAAGTACAGAGGACAAGTGTAGTTACCAGAGACTGTAAGGAAGGGGACTGGAGGGGAGTGTGAGTAGGATGGGCTCATGTTTAACAGACACAGAATTTGTAAGTATCTTCACTTCTAATGATGTATGTGGTAATATCCTTGATTTTATTTTCATACATTACATGCAAGCTTTGAAAAGCCATATTATGGGACTAGCAGGTGGCGTGCTGGTTAAGGTGCTGGAGCTGGACACTCCCACATAACCAACTACGGTTCGAGTCCCAGGCCTGGTGGCTTGCTTTCTCATTCTCACTCTCTCTCTCTCTCTCTCTCCCTCTGACTGTCTCTCTCTGGTCAAATTAAAATAAATGAATAAATAAATAAAATAAAATAGATAATTCATTTTTTAAAAAAGAAAAGTCATATTGTGTGCCACAAATATGTACAATTAAGTGTGGATAAATTATAAAGCTAAATTAAATTAAAAATAAATAATTAAAATCTGAAATCTAGTAACTAATTTTCTTATTGATTATTTTACTGTGAAGCAGCTATGAACTTAACTTTTTAGTCACTGGCCTAAAATTAAGATTATGTCCAATTTTCAACTTCATATCCCACCTATAAACTTCATAACCTTAGTCATTATTATTTGTGCTCATTAACTTACTTATTAACTCACAAACATTAACTGAATGCCTTTGTATACAAGATAATTTGTCATTTGTAATATGAAGTTATATTCTGGTTGATTTCTGTCTTTAAGATATTTAATAAATGTCCTGAGTCATTGAAGTACTTTCCACCAGAAAGGAAACAAAGTAAGATTCAACTCCCTTCTAGATTTCTTATGTGTAAGAGGTCTTTACAAAAGTTCATGGAAGGCCCAGTTTTTGTGGTGCAGCTGGTAGCATGTTAGACTGCAGAAGTGGAAACCACATGTTGACTATGGTTCAAGTTCCCAGCCTCGCCAGTCTGAAAACAAATCGGCCACTCAGGGTCTTTGTGGGCTGGAGGACTGAAGTAAGGAGGACGGGATGTGAGCAAGGGAGAAGATTGCTTCTCTCTCTTTCTCCCTTTTCACATGCATACTCATATGCTCTATCATGAATTAAAAATAAACCAACACACAAGAACTGGGCTAACCCATGGCCTGGTGGTAAAGTGAACTAGACTCCATATGGCTGACAATTCAATTGGAGCCCTGGATCTTGGGGTTTGATCATGTCAGTGTGCATGCAGCGTGGGTGCCAGAAATCATGACAGGAGGAAGAAATGGAGAGGACAGAGAGTGCCTTCTTGGAGAGGGTGCCTTGTCCCTCTCCCTCTTTCTCTGGTCTCTCTCCCTTTTTCTCTCTGGCGATTGCATGCACTCTCTGGCATATAAAATAAAAAATGAAGAAGAAAGAAAAGGAGGACAGAGGAAAGAAGGAAGGAAAAGAAATGAAAGTTATATAAAATGGGTATTATGCAAAAGCTTTGAGAGAAAGTAAATTTTAGGAAAGAAAATAATCTGTAATTACATTTTCCACCAACTTTTTGAAGTGCCCTTGTATATTTAAGGCAGGGGGAAAAACCGAAAACAGGAAAAGTCCTATAGAAATTCTAATGACTGACATGTTTCTTGGGTCCATAACATTTTGTGCCAGGAAATTTGCATCTATATTATTGGCATTGTGTTTGTGATTTCTATCTGTGGGAGTTTTGCTTTCAATCTCAGATTTTGATTCATACCCCATGAGAGTAGCCATAAATGAGCAAATTTAAAAATAGTCACAAATGATCTAAGTAATCTCTTGGATTTATGACATCTAAACAACCTGAAGGAATGTTGTGGTACCCCTTAGAACTCTTCCAAGATTTTCAAGCACTTATTCCAAAAAGAGCATTACCAGTTCTTAGTCTCTAAACAAATCAAATACTTGAAATGCTCCATAGCCATTTTTTTCACTTTCTAGAAATACCTCTACCCATGTTTTCAACTTCTAAACTAATCTTAGAAATGAAAACATGTACAGAGCAAACACAAAGCTCTCTCTCGAGTCTATTTTGCAGTGAGACGTATAATTATGATGGGAAAAATATTTAATTGCTTTAGCACAGTAAGGAAAATGTATCCTTACTTAAGTAATTATACATAGAAATGACTTTTAGAAGTTGGTTTGACAGCAGGTATCATATTAACAGATAATTGCCACATTGCCTATATGAGGAAAATTATTAACAACAGGCAAGTAGGATAAGCTATACCTGAATTAATATTAGTGATAGAATTGTATTAAGCAAAGGTAATAAAGCTGAGAAATATGATATGATTAAAAATAGGTGCATACAGGATTTAGTCCTTGATGGAACCTGAAGTCAGTATCCATTGAAACGACATGCTACAGATTTTGAACTTGATTTTGAACACGAGGGAAAATCATTAAATTATTATACCTTTAAAAATTATAAAATAGGAAAATGTCCTGTAGCGGTTAGACTTCACATCAGAAAATAATTGACATAGCCATTATAACAGTAAAAGACCTAAGAGGTGAGTTCAAATGCAAGGATATTTGATGAGGAGTAATTTCATGCTCAGAAAGGAATACTTAAGAACGATCAAATACAAAATGAAAACTATATATATACTCAAGCTTAAAAGTAGCCCTTTGTGAATGTGAGGTACATATTATATTTTATACTAAACATAGCATCAAATTCTATAGTCATATTTATATGTAAATATCAATTTTTCAAATCTCATCTTACAATGAACATTTATTGAACAACTGCTATGTGCCATTTTGTTAAAAGTGGTAGATAAAAGATACATAATTTCTGCCCTAATGAAGTTATATATAGAAAAAGACATGTAAGGGGGCATCAGGTAGTATGGCAATTAAGGCACTGGATTCCCACATGGCTGACTTCAGTTCAAGTTCCGGACCTGACAGCTTTAAATCACACTGGTGCCTGTGCGTGCGTGCTTAAAATCCCAAGGGGAGAAAGTAGGAGAAGCAGTTGTGGCATGGCCATCCCTATGGAGGTGATTTCTCACTTTCCTTCTCTCTGTCTCTCTCTAGAGCACACAAGCCCTATAATAAAAATCTAAAAAGAAAAAATTAAAAAGAAAGAAAGATAAATACATGAAATAAACAGCTATACAAACAAATAAATGTAAAATTAGAAGTGATAAGTGCTGTAATAGAAAATAATAATGTTTTGAAAGAGGATGAGTAAACAAAGTTCTCTGTGTTGCTAGGAAATACGACTTTGGGAAACTGACATTTGAGCTGTGATGTAAATAATGAGAAGTGAAATGAGAATCAAGACTATTTCATAAAGAAGAAATTCTGTCTGGGAAGAAGTTGGTAGCTCAGCATATTTTAGGAAATGAAAGAAAATAAATGTGATGGGAATATTTAAAATGGCTGGCGTGTGGCATGGTGGTTAATGACACTAGACCACCTCATGGGCGAAGATGGTTCAAGTCTCAGACCTGGTGGCTTATATTCTGACTTTTCCTTTTGTCTCTTTCTTTGTCTCTCTCTGTTGAGCACACATGACCTAGAACAAATCTATTTAAAAATATAATAATAATAAATAAAATTAAGTAGTTTTAAAAAATCTCTAAATATTTCTAATACTCTTTCAAGTTCCCAGAAAACACTTTAAATGTCAGAAAAACAAGACTATTGTTCAGTCTATGAGAAACAGGTGCCTATTGGAAAGAAACAGGCTAAAATCAAATGATCTCAATCAACGTGAGTGTCAATTATTTTGAAAAACATTTAAGAAAATACTCTGAACACAGAGCTTAGGAAGAGTTCATAAGTTCAAATATGGTAATTCTTTTTTCATATTTTGCATTTAAAAATTTAATATCCACATTTCCACTTTAGTTTATCATAAATAAAATAGTATAAGATATTCGAATGTATTAAATTTTCTAATTCTGATTAACACTAAAAATATTAATACCTAAAATCTAACAGCTTATATTACATACATTGTTTTATATTCTCAACTTTTTAATTTAAATTGATATCAATTCTTTGTATCAATTCTAAGAAACATGTTTTTATACTTAATATGTGTCTTATATTCAATGATGTGTCATTATACCTTTTTTTTCTGTTATTTATTTATAAAGTGATATTGCATAGTGCTATTGATGTAGTTTTTGATTCAATGAACTCTGGCCAATATTTAGAAATGTAGTTAATTATCTGTTATTAAAGATAAAATACAAAAATATGGAACCAGCAGTTAGCGTAATGGCTATGTCGCTCCCATGTAGTCGACCGCATTTCAAGCCCCAGAACTGGTGGCTTAAACTCACGCTGGGTGTGTGTGTGTGTGTGTGTGTGTGTGTGTGTGCAC
>NW_006159700.1:4066371-4077782 GCF_000334495.1 Tupaia belangeri chinensis
AAAAAAAAAAAAAAAAAAAAAAAAAAAAAACCCCAAAAAAAAAAAAGAAGTAAAAAAGTAAAGATACAATACAAAAATAAATGAAAACATTAGAGTGCTATAAATGTTAGTAATTTAAGGAAATGATACACTAAGAATAATTTACAGGCATCTCAAAGATCTAGATCTGACTGATTCATCACTGTGTCATTTCTGGCTGTGATTCCTTGGAAAATTTACTTCACATTTTGCACTGTTGGTTTCCACAGCTGTAGAACTTTACCAAAAACAGTGCATACCTCATAGAGTTGTGAGAATTAAATAACTGTAATATGTAGACTATATTAAAGTGCTTAAAACAGTGCCTAGAATAAGCCACGACTTGATTAATGTTAGTTTGACTACAATTATAATGATGAAAATGTTGAATTAGTTACTGGAATATGTTCAATGTCAAATAAATGTATATTTTTAATCTTTCATTCCTAAACAACAACAAAAAAGTTAAGTTTTAGGAAGAATGGAAGGCAAGCAAACAAACACTGAGAGACAAAAAAGAAATCTAGTCAGGAACTTAAGAAAGAAGAAAAGAGGCAAGAATTGGAGGGAGAAGAAGAAAGAATAAGAGTGAAAAGGAGGAAGGAACCATTTAATACAAGGTGTAAATAGAAATGCATCCTCTATTCACTTATAAGTAAACCTGACATAAATGCAAAATCATTATTTACTTTTTACCCACTAGACTAAGCTCTAGGTGGGAAAAGATGCCTTCCATTTTTTTCATTCAACAGCTATCTTGTAATAGAAATAGAAAAATAAATGATGAATAAATATTAAATATTCTTGATTTGCAGTTTCTCAAAGGAGACCAAAAATCTTTTATACAACTGTTGCATTGTAAAACTTCATAATAGAAATTAAGAAATATTTTCTGTATGATTATATTCAACTAATTTTGTACCTCTAAGGACTGTTATAATAAGATAAATGATTATCATATCTAAGCAACAGAGAAAATTAAGGATTTATAATGAGTTTCAGACTCTAAGTGATATCTGTAGCCCCTTTTGGAAGGTACAAAAGCATGGAGAGCAAATGATGATACAAGAGACAGTGGCCGAGGACGGTGGGAAATGGCGGAGGGTGAGAGGGAGGGAATCAAGGGGAAGAAGAAAGAAGCAAAGCATTTAAGGGACCCAAACGGAAAGAAATCTGCTGATTATAAAGTTTATGGTAATGTCTTTCTTATCTGTTTAATACATCAGAGAATAGGGCATTCCAGAAAGATATCCAGGACATAAAATTTTTTTAAATAATTATTTTTGTTTTGACAGAGTATATTTTGCTTACTTGGAAAAACTTATTCACAGAGGATATCACCTCTCCCAGCAATAGTAGAAAGGCAATGACAGACTAGTTTACATCTCATATTCAATTACAGTTATAATCAGTTACAGTAAAAGACTATTTTCTTTACATT
Organism: Tupaia belangeri chinensis; assembly: GCF_000334495.1. Lineage (NCBI taxonomy): Eukaryota > Metazoa > Chordata > Mammalia > Scandentia > Tupaiidae > Tupaia > Tupaia belangeri. The sequence continues at coordinate 4,067,831 of NW_006159700.1, forward strand.
TGACATTGTCCTTGAAAACAAATGTTTTGGCTTTACCAATTAACACTCTAGAATAGTATGGAGACTCATCTGCTTCTTCTTGAGAGACTCGATTCTTTTATCAGTTTTCCATTCTTACATAAGAGCCATGAAGTGAGGAGTTGCGATGTGGCAGATTGGCTCAAACAAGAGTGAAACTGACCAAGGACTTGGACATTTCTTTCTCCTGTTTTCAGAAGAAAGGCCGAGTCTTTTATGTTTTCCCCCTTAAGCCACTCAGTCAGTTTGCAGCCACTCCTGTTGGCTCCTAACAACAGGAATATGTCATAATTCCCAAAGAGGCAGCTGCATTTAGTTACTGCACTCTAGACATGCACACGTATCAAATAGACACTTAATTAAATACTGACATGATTTAAAAAATGTTCAAGATCTGTGTGTCTGGAAGAGACCAAAAGTAAGATGATGCTGTGCATTATGCAGGCATAAATGAGGAGGACAGCAGAACTGACACTGAGAGTGAACATAGGCTAAGGCCTAACAAGAAAGTATTGCAGATTGTTTCATCCTGTGAGTCACTGTAGAGTAATAACTAAACAATTAAACTTGCTAAATATCTAATATAATGTGAAATATTTAGAGTGTACTACTTAAGGTTTTCCTGTCTCAAAGGTTTTAAATTTTTGTCATTTATTTTGAAAGCAAGTACTCAACATGACAAAGATTACAAAAAAATTCATTAAATCACTGTATGTGAATGATTAAAAGTGGGATATATAGTTTATTAGTTACTTTTTTCATAAAATTAGTCATCAAAATATATAAATGTATCTAATATGTTAAATATATGCTATATAATATATAATAAATTTGTATTTGTCTACATATTATTATTTTCATGTTTTTCTTTTTCAGTTAATAAAGCCTCATTTGTCATTTGCTATTTGCCCTGAATTGCTTTTATTTTGTGGAAATTTATTACTAGCCCTTTTGCTTATTTTCATGGTTTTTAAAAATTATTTAGTTATAAAAAGGAAGATAGGTAAAAACTTGTTTGTTTCAGTTTTCCCATCACTTCTTATGTAGAATGCACTAATAAGACAAAAGAAAATTAGAAAGGAGTGTGATAATATTGATGTTTCATGTTGAATAACTTGTTCTTCAAGCATTTTTTAATGGTATCTTCTTCTCAGGGAGAGTAGAAATAAAAAAATATTATCTTTATAGAATCCAGATGTGTTGTCAAATAAAAATAATCTCTAAAGCTATCTGATGTAATATTCACGTGTTTGCACATTTATCAGGAAGGCCAAAGCTTGACCTCTTATTGTAAGATATTTTCTTTCTGGAACTGTTAAAACCTTCAGTGCAGCTGCTCACTCTACGGACTCTGTTTACTCATGGGATTTCACAAATAGGAAAAGCATTTACAGTAAAACCCTACAGAATCTCTCTAAGTGCATGGATAAAGGCTTAAAAGTTTCTTTGGGACCTACTAGTGTCACAGCGTGGGGTTTAAGCTATGCAGTCAATGAAGCTTAAGCATTCCTAGAGTTTTACATTTACAATGAAATGTGGCCTGAGTTTGGAGGATAAATCTGCCTGTCTCTGGTTATAATTCAATTGTAAGACCCAGACTCTTTATGCCAGTACTTCCTCCTGATATGTTAAGGAGCATGTATATTCCCACTTAAGCAAGATAAGTCTTAAATCTCTTAGGAAAAAAAAATATAAACTATTTGTTTTTCAAGTTTTCTAAATATCGCAAATGTTTGGAAATATTCCCAAATATTGCAGCTCAGTGCCAAAATATAAAAGGTAAAAGCAGGAATTAAATTTTCAAAATGTGTATTTGAGTATTTTAGTACCAGGGTGAAAAGGAGAAAAAGTAGTTGGTATAGAAGTTTGGGACTTCAGATATTATTTCATATTTTTATGATCCTAAGTTCTAATTTTTATTAGCAATGATTAGGAGACTATTTTTCCATAATGAGTAATCACCAGAGAATGATGCTTATATAGTCAATATACAGATTGAATTTGGTTTAAATCATAGTATGCATTTTAAAATCTGCCACGTATAAATTTTCGTAATTGCCAGAGGGCACAGAGACACAGAGACATGGGAGTGAGGGGGTAAAAAGCACTTTCACATGGTACATGTCATGCTGCAATCCCTTTGGGTCCATTTCGCCATCATGTCATGTTCTTCAAGCCACTTGGACTAGGACTTGAATCAGCCATTTAGGATCCAGCTTCCTTTAACCCCTAGGCCATGGAGCCAGCCCACTCTGCCATATTTTAAAAACCCTTTTTTTTTCATAGCTTTATTCCTAAGTTATCCATTGATGATTTTGATATACAGGGGAGAAGATCTTCCAAAAGTTTATAAAAAAAATGTAATTTTATAAAAAAAAAAACTATGCTTGAATTTCAAAATATTTTTTCACTTAAACTAATTCACACTTTAATTCCATTGTTCCAGAAACTTTTGGAAGTTCCTTTGTATAATAAAAGAAATTCAAAATCAATAAGATGTACTTTATATCATTGTTTCTCCCCAAATTTATTAACATAATGATAAAAATACACTTTTCAAATCAAAACTGTAATGAGATACTACTTCAGGGTCACTAGAATGGCTAGAATTGGAAGGAGGAAGGAAGGAAGGCAAGAAGGAAGAGAGGGAGGGAGAGAGAAAGGAAGTAAAGGTGTGAGGGCACACTGGCCCCAAAAATATTACACATGGCAACAAGAACAGGGTCTTACATCCCAAAATAAAACAAAAGCCATGAAATTTTAAGTACTTGCAAATGTGCTGATCCCACCACACCTGACCACACCTGCATATTTGCCACACATACAATCTCCTAAAATAACTTGATCAGTTGCTCTACAAAAGATCCTCCTCGGGACCAGCAAATGGTGTAATGGTTACTTTGCTGCACTCCCATGTAGTCAATCCTGACTCAAGTGCCAGACCCACTGGGTACATACACATGCATGCCCAAAATCCCAAGAGGAAAATGGAAGAAAAGGGATGGTGGTGTGGCCATCCCTCCTGGGGAGTGTTTTCTTGCTTTCTGTCTCTGTCTCTGTCTCTCTGGCAAGAGCATACAACCTATAGCAAAAATATATCTTAAAAAAGTCCTCCTGGGACCAGCAGATGGCATAATGGCTATGTCACTGGACTCCCATGTAGTCAACTGCAGTTCGAGTCCTGAACCTGGTGGCTTAAACTGACATACGTGCCCAAGATCCCAAGAGGAGAATACAGGAGAAGGTATTGCAGTGTGTTCATTCCCCCTGCTGGGTGAATTCTCGCTTTTCTGTCTCTCTGTCTCTGTCTTTCTGACGAGTTCATGTGTCCTATAGGAAAAAAAAAATAAACTCTCGAAAAAAAAAAATCCTCTTATTTTCTGGTAAGCAAACTGAAGTCCCTCTAGCTTTAGACCCTGGGTGTCCTTGCTCAATACATGTTCACTTCTCTCTTGAGATGATTGTCTCCTGAGTCTTACTTTGAGCCATGACAGAAGGAAAAAAGAGGGAAGGAAGGAAAGAAGGAATGAAAGCAGGACGGAAAATGGGGAGTACCTGGAACATTCAAATATGCTGGTGGGAATGTACAATGGTGAGGTCACTGTGGCCCACATATTATAGATTTACCATATAGTGCAGCAATTCTACTCCTAGCCAACGAATTGAAAACAGGTGTTCAAGCAAAAACTTGTACATAAATGTTCATAGCAGCACTATTTCCAATACTTAGAAGATGAAAACAACTCATGTCCATCAGCTGATGAATATATAAATAAAATGTATATAGCCAAACAATAGAATATTATCCCATTGTAGAAAGGAATGAAATACTGGAACATGCTATGACATGATGAACTTTGAAAATTATGATAACTGAAAGAAATCAGACACAAAAGAATATATATATTGTATTATTCCATTTATACAGAATACTCCAAATAGGCAAAGCAGAATAGTGTTTGTCAGGGATTGGGGAGGGAGAAGATTGGCAAACAACTCCTAAGTAGCTATGATGTTTCTTTTGAGGAACGGTGAAAATATTCTGGAGCTATTGGGTTGTTGAGAAAGTCCTGATGCCTTTTTGCATAGAAAAATACATCATGACTTTCCGGACAACCTAATAGATAAATGCGATGGTTGCATAATATTATAACTGTAGTGTTACTAAATTGTAAATTATAAATTTAAGGTAATTTAGTAAATTTTATGTCATGTATATTACATCAAGATTTTTTAAGTAGTGAATAGTCCTGTTTACTTTAAAATGCATATATATTTTTGAGATTTATAGCATTTTCTGCTGTAGAACTGAAAGCATGAATATATCTGTTCTCATGAAATTCTACCTTCAAGTTTCACCTGACAGTAAATAAATTGTAACTATATGTGAACCTATAATGATAAAGATAATACTACAAGTATTAATTATGAACAATATTTGGGAAACTAGGATAAAGACTGGTGACTCATGTGGGAAAAAATATTCATTTTCCCTAGAATCTATCTGTATATGGGAACAGGAAAATTAAATTAGGAGCATATTGCCAAAATACTTTATTTCCAAAGTTGAATTTTGAATCATCCTTTAATTTTCTCAAAGACTAACAGTGGCCTTTGTCTCAAAGGAAATTCCAGAGGCTGAATTCATTCATTATTATTTATTATTAAAATCAACTCTATATGTAGAGACCACCAAAAAGGTTCAATATACATAGAAGTGTTAGGATTATTTGTAACGTCTGCCAAAATAACCATAGAGAGAAATTTAACTTTAAGCATTGTTTCTGCAAAGTGTATAAATTTTATTCATACATCAACTCTTCAGGCTTTTAGTAAAAATGTTATGTTGTCACTCTATGTGTGAGTTGTGGCAATAAATCCAGATTTGGTTTAGAGATAAAGAGAAAAATCTATATCAACTTTAAGTGAAGGTCTTTTTCACTAGGAACATTCACATACTTGCCACATCAAGCAAGGGATATTAGGAAAAGGAGCCTAGGGACTGTGGAATGTAAACAGTCTTGCTATTTAAAAAATGTATGTGTTTGCATTCTTCAAAGAGCAATCCTTAGCACTCTATCTTCAACACAGCAGGATCTGGTTTGTGTCTGGAAAGTTCAGTTGAACCAGGATGGGTCACACCAGGGTTAAAGAGGCCACATCAAAGGAGAGAGTAGAGCCACAGGTCCTATGGGGGTTGTGGCATTCAAGCCAGGAACTCTGGGCCCTGAGTGAGGGGGGAACATAACATGTGGAAGCTGTGGTAGGCAGAGTGGTAGGGCCATTAGCTTCAGACAAAAATGGGAGGATCCTGACTTTTCTTCTGTGATAAGGTGGTAGGAGTCTGTATTCCAGTCTCTGAGTGGGAAGATCCAGATACCTCAGCAGGGTACAGCAATGGCTCAGGTGCCAGGGTCCTGGCTATGAAGCCCTGCTCAACTCCTGAACTGGCTATGCCACTTCTTGTGCAGGTTATATAGGATAATTGCAGAGCCCTAGGAATGTGAAGGTTCAGGGTCCACTGACCCCCAGGGGAGGAAGCACATTAGTTGTGGTTCTACTTCTAGAATGTCACTTTGCCATTGGGACCTGGGCCCAAGGGAACCCAGCATGTTTTCCTTCCTGGGATAGTGTATCCATATGGACTCTAGGCGTGAAGTCAGTGAAGATTATGGGGCTTTCCTAACCAGGACTGTAGGCCTTCCAGGTGGCAATGGGTACTGCTGGTGATATTCTTTTCATTTTTCCCTGCAACAGGGAGCTCTTCTGGCTTTGGGTTGATTCTGGCCTGGTGCCTCATCACTCTCACCACATCTCCATCCTGAGTTCATACTTCAGAGTTTTTTGTTACATCCTTGCCATATTTTAGCGTTCATTCTTTTTGTTTCTTTGTTTCGACAGATTTTTGCTACAGGGTGCATGAACTCACCAGAGAGACAGAGAAAGAGAAAGCAAGAAATCAACCCCCGGGAGGCAGGAGGGAGAGAACGCCATGCCACAATCCCTTCTCCTTCATTCTCCTCTTGGGATTTTGGGCATGCATCCACATATGCGCTCAATGTGAGTTTCAAGCCACCAGGTCCTGGACTCAACCGCAAACGGCCGTCTGGGAGTGCAGTGGCTGGCCCCAGTGTTTATTCTTAACTCCTTCCTTTGATATGTAGCTATTTATTTATTTATTGTCTCCTATGATGAAGAAAGGCACTGGGTATCCCTAGTCAACCATGTTTTTGCCTTCCTCTGATTCATACTTTTATAAGAGAATCCCTTTTAAGTCAGTTTGCTTGAAATATATTGTATATGTTAAAACAAATACAGTTAATCTTATTTGGAGAACTTTACGTTTTTCTTGAAATATTAAGAAATTTTAGCATATTGCAAAAATAAGAGATGATGATATTTTAATTGATAAACTTTTATTCGATCAGTCCAGTAAATAGTTCTCATCCACACCAAATAGCAAGTGTAATTATTGAAATATTTCATTCTTTACAATCTCTGTATATTGATGAAAGGCATTTTTCTGCCTATAATACTTTCTTCTATGAAAGTATAACTTAGTATCCCAGATATCTGTTTCTTCAAAATGTATCTTAATCATTAGGATTTTTAAACATCAATTGAAAACAACTCAGCTTTTTTCCAAATAACATTAAGTCACTCAAGCTTTTGATCTTCGCATACCAACATATGCACTTTAAGTTCAGCTTTATATTCTTTGAATAATCTTAAACAGAGAAACAAAAAAATGAGATTACTTTTTTCATTAAAAATACAAAAACTAAATAAATATGAATCTAGATAATAGCTTTTAAATTTTACTCTTTCACTAACATTTCAAAAAGGCATAAGAAATAACTCTTTAAAAGCAATATGCATTTGTTTGGGAGGCAACTATTAAGTTATTATCCACTCCTGGCAATAAGATGAGTGGATCTCATTATATTCACTAATGAGTCCAGTCAATTATAAAATGTACATAAATTTTCTTCTTTGCATGGGGAAATTTTTCACTTGACTGAAATTGCCATGTCACAAGGTTGATAAGGAAGTTTCAAGGATGTGGCATCACATAGCTCTAAGTTCATCTCCCTGCTTTGTCACTTAGTGTGCTTATTATTCTAACACCATAACTTTCCTCAACCTCGTATTCCTGGTCTACAAAATAGGAATAGCAGATGTATACCAGTTCTTTAAAAGGTAGAGAAATGATAGCCAAATTTAAATTAGTGTTGAAGAATTCTTCCTGATGGTTTTGATTTTTATTTCCATCTGAGGAAGTAACTTACCCAACCTGCTGATGTTTAATGGACTGACTTACCGAACTATTTATGAAATGCCTGTAATTTCCAATTTGATATGATCGATATCATTTTGACAGTTCCACGCATGCATTTTTCACCCCACTAACAATTTGTTGTGATCGTTGATTAAATAGGGTGGTTTTAATATTGCTCTTTCAGAGCTTATACCGCAAACAATTAGAGTTGTCAGTTAAAGAATTCTCAGAGTTAAACTGGCCACAGATATACCTTTGTTCTATTAAAAGATGTAAACTTCGCAAGTCCAAACCTACAGAAGTCCTGTATCCAAAATAACTATGACTGCATAAAAATTAATGGTCTGGTCATTGCTAACGTCTGAAAATATTGTCAAATCACCCAAGACTGAATTGAGTTGTTAATTGGATACTAGTGTTCTCAAAATGTAACATCTTTTCAGATATTGTTCACCACCATTAATTTATGTTTCTATAATTTATCTGCCATCGTGTTTTTGTTTTGGTTTTTGCCATAGGGTATGTGCACTTACCAAAGAGAGGCAGAGGGAAAGTGAAAAATCATCCACTGGGGATGGGATGGCCATGTCACAATCCCCTCTTCCATTCTCCTCTCATGATTTTGGGCATGCATGCACACATGTAAATGTGATTTCAATCTGCTAAGTCTGGGGCTTGAACTGTAGTCAACCATGTAGGAATCCAGTGGCTCAACCACCATACCACCTGCAGGCCCTCATCTGCCATGATTTTTATATCACAGAAAAGTAAAGTACAAAGAGAACTTTCTGTTAGTGTTTCCTGTGTAATCTTCAGGTCTCTTATACTAGATTATTTTTGAGATGATGAAAGGCTTTGACTCCTCTTTTCACCAGAAAGACCCAGAACAGAAAGCACCTCCTGCTTCTGACTTCTCACTGTTCATACTGTTCATTTTGATGATCTTAGAAAGAACTCTGGCCATTTTTGTTTGTTTGTTTGTTTTTTGGAGAGATTTTCACTGTAGGGCGCGTGCGCTCGCCAGACAGACAGAGAGAGACATAGAGACAGAAAGCGAGAAATCACCCCCCCCGGGGGGATGGTCACGCCGCAATCCCTTCTCCTCCATTCTCCTCTCGGGATCTTGGGCATGCACGCACACGCGCCCGGCATGAGTTTTTTAAGCCACCGGGTCTGGGACATGAACCGTGGTCGACTACGTGGGAGTCCAGCGACATAGCCATTACGCTAACTGCTGGTTCCCTGGCCATTTTTGTACCATACCCAGACCAAAATGTGATCCTTTGTTCTAACTGGAAATTAAGATTAAGTGGGGAAATTGCTTAGTATATGAAACTTTTTAAATATTAATTACATACAATATATTTCTTTGAGACTATCTATTGCATAAGATATACATAAGGTATTCTATTCTATTAAACACTTTTGATGTTCTCAGTTTCAAAAATGATTTGTATGCCATCTTATACCAAAATGCATTAGGACAGGGAATCCTTCAGCAAATGTTACTTGTAAAAGCTAAGTGATGGCTTGGATCTCTAAGCACACTGTATGCTTTCAAGCCTTTTTAAGTATCTCTGGAAATTTTATGGTTACATACATCTCTAAACTCAGACACACACCCTTTCCAGGGGACCCTAAATGTTTGCATCTTTATGGTAGGAAGGGCTGATTGTGTTTTCATCAGTATCACTTGGTTGAACACAATCTATAGCAAAATGCTTCAGATAAATCGTGTTCTTGTTTTTTGGTGTTTGATTTTAGATTTTTGCCGTGGAGCATGTGAGCTCATCAGAGAGAGGCAGAGAGAGAAATAAAGAGAAAGTAAGAAATCCCCCAAAATGGGATGGCCATCTTTCTCCTATACTCTCCTTTCAGAATTTTGAACATGCACATACTCACATGCTCCCAGCATGTTTTTCAAGCCTCCAAGTCCAGTACTCAAACCACAGAGTTTGCCATGTGGAATCCAGAGCTTTAACAACCACACCACCTGCTGGATCCAGTAAGTTATTTTCTTAAATGAGTCTGTATCCTTATCTCTTAGCTCTTCTCAGTGATTCACAAGCAGTATAACTTGGCATATTGTCACACTGAAATTCTTCTCAAATGTTCCTTCAATGTCTGAATAATGTATATATCTTATTTTCTATTATTAAATATAGTGGCATCACCTTGTTTAAAAAGATAGTAAGCAGGATAATATAAAATCAACACAGTGCAAAAGAAAGATTTTTTTAAAATTTTTTGCCAAGGTCGGCCATGTGGGAGCGTCCAGCGCCTTAACCATCACACCACCTGCTGGTCCCAGAAAGATTTTATTTTTAAGAGAACATAAAAGAATTTAGCTTCGTATATGAATAAGAAGCAGAAAATGCAGCAAGTCTGGGACCAGCAGTTAGTGTAGTGGCTATGTCGCAACTCCCATGTAGCCAACCACGGTTCGACTCCCGGACCCAGTGACTTAAACTAATGCCAGGCACGTGTGCATGCATGCCCAAGATCCCGAGAGGAGAATGGAGGAGAAAGGATTGTGGTGTGGCCATCCCCCCCAAGGGGTGATTTCTTGTTTTCTATATCTCTGTCTCTCTCTGTCTTTTTGGCAAAAGCACGTGCCCTATAGCAAAAGCCTCTCCAAAGGAAAAAAAAAAAAAA
>NW_006159700.1:4079105-4088595 GCF_000334495.1 Tupaia belangeri chinensis
CAATCCCTTCTCCTCCATTCTCCTCTCGGGATCTTGGGCATGCACGCACACGCGCCCGGCATGAGTTTTTTAAGCCACCGGGTCTGGGACATGAACCGTGGTCGACTACGTGGGAGTCCAGCAACATAGCCATTACGCTAACTGCTGGTTCCCTGGCCATTTTTGTACCATACCCAGACCAAAATGTGATCCTTTGTTCTAACTGGAAATTAAGATTAAGTGGGGAAATTGCTTAGTATATGAAACTTTTTAAATATTAATTACATACAATATATTTCTTTGAGACTATCTATTGCATAAGATATACATAAGGTATTCTATTCTATTAAACACTTTTGATGTTCTCAGTTTCAAAAATGATTTGTATGCCATCTTATACCAAAATGCATTAGGACAGGGAATCCTTCAGCAAATGTTACTTGTAAAAGCTAAGTGATGGCTTGGATCTCTAAGCACACTGTATGCTTTCAAGCCTTTTTAAGTATCTCTGGAAATTTTATGGTTACATACATCTCTAAACTCAGACACACACCCTTTCCAGGGGACCCTAAATGTTTGCATCTTTATGGTAGGAAGGGCTGATTGTGTTTTCATCAGTATCACTTGGTTGAACACAATCTATAGCAAAATGCTTCAGATAAATCGTGTTCTTGTTTTTTGGTGTTTGATTTTAGATTTTTGCCGTGGAGCATGTGAGCTCATCAGAGAGAGGCAGAGAGAGAAATAAAGAGAAAGTAAGAAATCCCCCAAAATGGGATGGCCATCTTTCTCCTATACTCTCCTTTCAGAATTTTGAACATGCACATACTCACATGCTCCCAGCATGTTTTTCAAGCCTCCAAGTCCAGTACTCAAACCACAGAGTTTGCCATGTGGAATCCAGAGCTTTAACAACCACACCACCTGCTGGATCCAGTAAGTTATTTTCTTAAATGAGTCTGTATCCTTATCTCTTAGCTCTTCTCAGTGATTCACAAGCAGTATAACTTGGCATATTGTCACACTGAAATTCTTCTCAAATGTTCCTTCAATGTCTGAATAATGTATATATCTTATTTTCTATTATTAAATATAGTGGCATCACCTTGTTTAAAAAGATAGTAAGCAGGATAATATAAAATCAACACAGTGCAAAAGAAAGATTTTTTTAAAATTTTTTGCCAAGGTCGGCCATGTGGGAGCGTCCAGCGCCTTAACCATCACACCACCTGCTGGTCCCAGAAAGATTTTATTTTTAAGAGAACATAAAAGAATTTAGCTTCGTATATGAATAAGAAGCAGAAAATGCAGCAAGTCTGGGACCAGCAGTTAGTGTAGTGGCTATGTCGCAACTCCCATGTAGCCAACCACGGTTCGACTCCCGGACCCAGTGACTTAAACTAATGCCAGGCACGTGTGCATGCATGCCCAAGATCCCGAGAGGAGAATGGAGGAGAAAGGATTGTGGTGTGGCCATCCCCCGCAAGGGGTGATTTCTTGTTTTCTATATCTCTGTCTCTCTCTGTCTTTTTGGCAAAAGCACGTGCCCTATAGCAAAAGCCTCTCCAAATGGTCAAATTAAAATAAATAAATAAATGGGATAAAAAAAAAAAAAGAAAGAAAGAAAATGTACCAAGTCTAAGTAAATTATAACAGAATGCTGACAGGAATGTGAATGTGACAAGCACATCACTTGAGATTATTTCACTGATACTGAAATCATTTCATACATACTGAGAGATAATGCAGCTGTAGTCATATTGTTAGAGTTGATGTCTCATTAATGTCTGAATCTTTAAATCTCTGCAATCTTAGGATGCAAAAGTGAATTGTAGGTACCAACTAGATCTTGAGAATTCATATAACCAATCAGATGTGTACCTCTCGATAATTGCTTTGCTGAGAAATCCAACATAATGTCAATTTCTACCACAAGAGTAATCTTTCATCTTAGCTATAACTATATGCACTGAATTCTTGTTTTTTTTTTTTAATTTATTTGTTTACATTCATTCACTGTACATCATTACAGCATACAAAGTGAGATTTTCCATCCAGAGTACACTGTATATTGACTTGAAGTCAAGTTGGAATGCTATCTTTGAGGGTACTTCTTTACAGAACACAAAGTTTAGCAAAGCTACCTAGCTTGCAATTGTAAGTCCCTTGTTCCTGGTAATTCTTCAGAATCCAAGGGATCTGCAAGGAAAAAAAAAAAAAGGTACATGATCTAAGCAGACTTATCACTTTTTTTTTTTTTTGCAGAGGTTTTTTGCTACCAGATGTGTGCGCTTGCCAGACAGAGAGAGACAGAGAGACAGAAATTGAGAAATCACCCCCCGGGGGGATGGCCACGCCGCAATCCCTTCTCCTCCATTCTCCTCTTGGTATCTTGGGCACGCACGCACACGTGCCCTGTGTGAGTTTTAAACCACCGGGTCCGGGATGCGAACCACGGTCGACTACATGGGAGTCCAGCGACATAGCCATTACCCTAACTGCTGGTCCCACAGACTTGTCACTTTTAAGATCATCCCTTAAAATGCAGAGCCTCAGCTGCAGGCATTCAGTAAACTATTCTTGTACCTTTTTGTACTAGGAAAAATATCTCTAGCTTTCTCTGTCCAAATGATCACTCAGTCCTACCGGCTTCTCACTGTGAACTTTGCACTTCATATCTACCTCTTACTTTCCTTCTACACTTTGGGACTTAATACCTAGAGCAACCTTTGCTTCCAAGATTGAGCATGCACTATTTTTTTTGTTTGTTTGTTTTCCTTGAAAGCCTCCTTATTGAGACCAGACCCCTTCTAGGGTCTATAGGCCAACTTAGAATTTCAGTATTTACCCTTATTTTGGAGTATGTGAAAGAAGATTAAACAGCACAATTATCCATTGGCAAGTATCTCTAACACATGAGGAAACCACAGAAAAGAGTCCAGATGAGTCAAGAGGACCCAAATGCATGATGATATCTATAATTATGCTTATATATTTTTACTAAATTGTATATTCTCTGAAATACTTTCACTTACTCTACCATTCTTCTCCCTGTTCAGACTAGGCTTTGGTTTCTGCTGCACAGAAAGAAAAAATATATATATGATTTTTAATAGAATTGTGGACATTGGCAGCTGAGTAAAGTTTTACTTTGTTCTTTGATCATCTGAATTTTTACTCTTAATTTTTCACTTTTCTCCAGTAGTATTTTGCCTTTACCCCCTCCCAGTAGTCTCATAATGGGCAGACTGTACTTCCCAGATTCTGGAGTTTGAGCTTGGCCTTTGACTTACTATATTTAAAGCTAGGCTTAAGATACGTTTGGGCAGGTCTGTTTTCCCCTTTTTATGTCTGCTTTTTCCTATAAGTACAAGCCAATGAATTCAAGGTAGAGCAGAACTACTATAGACCCAGCCCACAACTTGGAGTTAAGCCCAGCCCGGATAAGCTGAGCATCCACCAATGCAGAGTCCTGCAGAAATATTGCTGCATGCTATTGAGTTGGGTGAAGTTTATTACACAGTGTTATTTTGTCAATAGCTAAATTACTTAGCCCCCACTGAAGGATAAGCACATGGGGGAAGAACAGGAAGCTTGGAGAAAACGTCGTGTTGGAGAAAAAAAATAAAGGTTAGATATAAATGGGCATTTCCAGCATTCTATTGCCCTGCCTTAGGCTTATTTCATGACAAAGAGTGTTAATAAATGAGAGACTTCTCTTTTACTTTGACAATCCAAGAAAAAAAGATGATCTGTGCAGGTGCCTTTAGGATAGTGTCCAGGAAGTTGTTAAGCCTCATTCAGAAATCTACAAGAACACCGTTTGATAATTATAGGGGAGAAGTGGCAGAATGTTATTTCCAGACATAAGAGGACCATGCTAACATCTTGTCCTCAAAGTGGTATAGAAAAGCATTTAAAATTTACCTTGTTCCACAGTGAAGGTCTCCTGAAAAAGCGAGGTTTCAGAGCCCAGATAAGGAGGTGTCATGGCAAGAAATGCAGATTAGGAATCTAACCAGGTATTTGACAAGGATCCCAGTGAATGCCAGTAAAAGATGAACATATGCTAGAGGCAATGCCTATCTCAGAGGATGCCAAATACAACAATTTTCTCATAACTTTTTTCTTATAACTTGATATTATCACAATACATTCAATTCGTTTTTGGACACGATATCTTAACAAGCTGTAAATAGGATCTTGGTAAATACTTCTCAACCTAGAGTTTCTGTTGGCCTATTTCAACCTTTTGAATAACAACGGAGAATTCTTTATCCATTGCAGATGAACACAAAGAAATATCCCATATTCTTTAGGTGCTATAAGGAGAGGGAAAAAAAGTGTATTATATTTGGAAATGAGTCATGAATCTGATATTAATGTCATAAGGAAACTAGAAATGGAGGACCGTGTTGTACTAAATATGATATCTTCCCCTCCTGAAAAGGTCTGAAGAGATTTCACTAACCATGTTACACTTATAAATGCCTAGGCATAAGAGTGCCCATGTAGCAAAACTGGGGAAGATTAAATTATTTAAAACACATACTGAATTCTTTTTACAATGTTTAAGCAATCTACCATGGGTGAACAGGAAAACTTTCAGATGAAAGAGAGATTATACGTCTTAACTTCTTTAATATGTTAATCTATATGCACACCTATCTATGAAATGATATTGCTGTGGATGAGATAACTGGAAAATCGGCAATATTCAAATAAGAAGTGCAGTACTGAATTTGAACTTGTAAGATAAAAACACACCACAAGATAGACACAGATCACTTTTTCTTCATAAATTTGAAATTCCCTGTTGTTGATTGTGGTACTGTTTTTCACAGCTGAATTTTGATTCTTTTAAAAGTCTCATTGTTGAGACCAGCAGTTAGCATAATGGCTATGTCACTGAACTCCCATGTAGACGACCGCGGTTCAAGTCCTGGACCTGGTGGCTTAAACTCACACCAGGCGCATGTGCGTTCATGGCCAAGATACAGATAGGAGAACGGAGGAGAAGGCATTGTGGCATGGCCATCCCCCCTGGGGGATGATTTCTGGCTTTCTATCTCTCTGTCTTTGTCTTTTTGGCAAGTGCACACACCCTATAGCAAAAACCTCTCAAAATAATAATGTCTCATTGTTTTTAGATCTTACTGACATTGAACTAAGCTCTGTTCATCTGCAGAAGACTTTTTTTCTGACATAATTTTGCATATGATTCTTCAGAATCAGTTTCTAAAGTATTTTCAAGCATCTTAAGAAAGTAGTTGTTGTTCAAGTATGTGTTCCAAAACTCTAGTCTCATCTTAAATTGAATAGATCAGTAACATGATAATTTTGCCTGAATAATCTGAATAAAATATACAAAACAGAGGTACACAAAGCCAATATTTCATATCAGCACAGGTCAAATATATGCTCCACATTTGGTTGATATTCTTCCAACTGCTTAAATATAGAAGAAAAAAAGCACATACAAGAGATAACCTTCACGTGTAATTTCAATTTAAGATAATGGTATATTGAGGGTATGTTTCATCTCAAAAAAAGTCAGTTTTCAGCTGATTAACAGCAATCACAAATTTCCCCTTGCTGTTTTGTACTTATAAGTCCTATGACCAAATTAAATTAGGCTACCCAAATATCTAACTGCTTCCTATCAATGAACCTCATTAAAGAAAATAGTATTGCTGACACATTTCCTCATTCAGATTAGCAAGAAATAATAGAGCAAGTTTAAAACCTTTGTAATTTAAATCTGTCTTTCAACTCAAATAGAGATATTTTATTTGTAATTACTTATACTTGACTCACCAATTCTCAACGATTATACTCAGTGACTTGCACACACTGACCTATTAAAATCTTATAATAATCCTTTGAGGTTGGTACTGACCTATACTCTTCATTTTGTAGTGAGGAAATTGAAATGCTAAGCAGTTATTAAATGTGTCAAGTGCATATAGCCATTGAGGACTAAAAGAAAAAGTCGAACTCTGGCCTAAGCAGTGTGCTTTCAGAATCTTTCTTTTGAATCATTACTTTGTACTATCCAGTCCTGCTGTAAGTGTGGTTTTTTGGTTTATTTGTTATATTTGTTTTACATACAAAATAGAATTTTCTGTTTCTAATTGGTATTTTTCATGTAAGTCATAAAAGCATAGTACCATTAAATAACAACATAAGCAATAACTTTGAACTGTCTAAGCTTTTATACTTACAACAAAGGAGCATTTTATAAACTTTTAAAAGAGATTTTTGCCTTAGGGCACTTGCACTCGCTGGAGAGAGAAAGAGAAAGACTGAGACAGTGACAGGGAAAGTGAGAAATCAACTCCGGGGGGGGATGGTCACACACCACAATCCATTTTTGTCCATTCTCCTCCTGAGATCTTGGGCACACATGCAAATACGCCTGGCATGAGCTTCAAGCCACCAGATCTGGGACTCAAACTGCAGTCAGCCATGTGGGTGTCCAGTGATGTAAACATTATGCCATCTAGTGGTCCCTGTTTGCAATTTTTTAATTTGACAACTTTTTTTTTGTTTTCTTTTCAGTCATAACCAGGATTTTTTCAGGAATGGTCTTTCCTTATCTGGATTAATCTTCATATCAATCATTGCCACTTGTGTTATTTCTTTTTCCACTTAAATGCTCTCTTTCACCCATTTTGTTGTTGCTGTGTGTGTGCACATGTGCATGTGTGGGTGGGTGGGTGGGTGTGTGACTCTAAAGCCTGCTTCAGCCTCTCAAGTAGCTGGGACTACAAGCATGTGCCAGCATGTCTGGACTTTTTTATGGTGGACCAGGACTCCCACCCAGAATTCCCTTTAGCCTGCCCAGCAGTGGTGTCCCAGCACACACTGTACTGCTGGGACTCCTTCATTTTAAAACACTGGTTGACTTCCTATTAGGGATAAGGCTTAACAGTTTAACACCACAGAAAATTCTTTTTACTAAAGTAATTAGGATCATCAGGGTCACCAAACACATGGCCATCCAACGAAATATTTTTTAGCATAGAAGGAATGTTATTAACAATTACTCCTTTATGACAGATATAAAATAGACCTTCTTGTGCAAATCTGAAATTGTGCTTACTCTAAACGCATGTGATGGGTTTGAAATGAATATAGCTATTAGACAAAGATGGTAGAAAAATGTTTCCAACACAAGCAAGTGGAGTTATTAATAACAAGAAAGCCTGGAGTGTGTTCAGGAAAAGTATAAGAAGTTTATAACAAACATATTCATGTTTCATTGTAATAGAAAATAAAGCTACAGAGCAGTTATTTGCAGCTAGAAAATAGAAGACAGGGAATATCAGACTATGAAATTTGACCTTACTTTAGTATAAGATGAGGTATTATCAGTGTTTCAGGTAGAGAAATGGGGAACCAAAGTTTCAACAAGATTAATCTGGTTGGTGACCATCTCTGGATGGATCGTGATATACAATTAAAAGTAGATGAGATGGCTCAGATGACATGGCTCAGATATGCAAGGGTAAGCTTGACTAGAGAGGTTACGATTTGACCATCTAGACTAGAATAGTCTAACTTAATTTTGCACTTTAATGCAAAAAAATCCCTTCAAGCAGCTCTCAAAATTTCATGATTACGTTATTCACTAATTCTTAGTAAATAAATATGATTGCTATTATCATTTACATCAAATAAATTTACTCATTGCTCCATTATGACATGCTCAGATTAGCAAATATTCTCTTTGGATAACCTTTGAAAAATCACATCTTATATGGAGTATTTCATAACTATCAAAGTTAGAAAGGTACCCTTGCTCTTATATGTTTGAACAAATTTTACCTTACCTATGACCAAAGTTATACTTATGATTGAACAACATTAACCAATTACTTGAGTTTTCATAATGTTAATACAGCTATTTATTCAGCCTTTACAGATTGTCATTATTAAACACTGTCAGAAAAGCAATCTATTTGTTAGAGTACCTGAAGGAAGGAGATATTGCTTAAGGAGATTTACTTTTTAAAATAACTAATGGAAAATAATATTCTTGATATTATTGAGTTCATTGTCCAAAATTTTTAAGACTCACAGAAGATTTATGTTTTTCAGTGTCTTAACACTGAATTATTTTGGTTATTAATTATCTTCTGTAGGATCAACTTTATGCCATTTATACCTGCTCTCTGTAGTTGTTAAGAATATATTCATAAAAATGATGACAGTAATAATTGTGATATTTGACTGATTTAAAAACAGTCTAATTTATTATTTTATTTTCTAATTAGTTATGCTAAATTGTGTGTAACTATTTTTGATTAAAATACATTTATAGTACTATAACCCAGATTTTATTTATGTACTGACATCTTTTTGAAATTTTTCAAAAGGTCATTGAATAATTTTCTTAGGTGGTTTTTATTTGTTTCTCTTTTGTGTACTAAAGTTTTCATCTTCCAAATGGATTTCTATCACAACATAAATCATTCCTTTACACCTTTCTTACTCCAGAATCTTTCAAGTAAATTTATTTTTAACTTGTTTTTAAGTCAACTTAATCATTTTACTTCGCTGGCAACAATTTTCCTTCCAATGCCTTGCTTTCAGAAATTACAAGATGGTAGAATGTTTATAAATTCTTGTCTTAAAAATAACTTTATACAAAAAATATGCTAATTATACTGAAAAAAATCATTACATATTGTATTCTTATATTGTAAAATCACATTGTACCAACATAAGTTTGTATAATTATTATATATTAGTGGAGCTGGATGATGGTGCAGTAATAAAACACATGGCTCTGTGAGGTCAATTTATATGAGAAAGTTCCAAGTTTATGTCTTTGAATCTGCAGGGTTCATGCAAACCCATGGTCTGGGGCTGGTTGAGGCTGAGGCTAGATCATGGTGTCAAGAGTGCTTTCTTCCTGCTTATTTGTCTCTTCCTCTTTCGTGGAATAAATAAATGGGTACACTTTTTATTTCATTCTTTTAATTTGCTAAAGAGTTCCTATAATCCCCAGAGAGAAAGAGAGAGAGTCAGAGAATGAGGGAGAGGCAGAAAGCAACCCTCCCCCCCAAGTGGGGCACGTCCACACTGCAACCTCTTCTCCTCTGTTTTTCTATCCTGTAAGGATTTTTATCATGAACACACATATATGCATGCCCATCATGTTTTTCAAGTTGCTGGAATGGGGATTTGAACCATGTGGTCAGCCACATGGGATCCAGCTCCTTTAACTAGTAGGCCCTAAGTAAACTATTTTTTTAAAAAATGCTAACTGGGACCAGCAGTTAGCATAATGGCTATGTCGCTGGACTCCCATGTAGTTGCCCACTGTTTGAGTCCTGGACCCGGTGACTTAAACTCACGCCGGGCATGTGTGCATGCATGCCTAAGATCCTGAGAGGACAATGGAGGAGAAGGGATTGCAGTGTAGTCATCCCTCCGGGGGGTTATTTTTCACTTTCTATCTCTCTGTCTCTTTCTGGCAAGCGCACACGCCCTATAGTGAAAA
>NW_006159700.1:4088725-4136900 GCF_000334495.1 Tupaia belangeri chinensis
CTCTTTCCAAAGACTCCATACTAGTTAGTAAGTAAACATACTATTTGCTTTTTGGATGTATTATACATACATTTTTAAAATTAATTTTTCTTCTTTTTCTCAATTTGTAGCATTTTTTTACTTTTTTGTTGTTGTTAACAAGATTTTGCTATAGGACATGTGTGCTTATTGGAAAGATAGATAAAAAATGAGAAATCCCCCCGGATGGATGGCCATGCTGCAGTCCTTTCCCTGCTATTCTCCTCTCAGGATTTTGGGCATGCATGCGCATGTGCCAAGTATGAGTTTTAAGGTGCTGGGTCTGGGACTTAAATTGCAGTTGACTACATGGAAGTCCAGGTCCAGTGACAAAATCATTATGCCATCTGCTGGTCCCATTTGCAATAAATTTTAATGGACAATTATCTACGTGAGTGAGCAGAAGATAGCAAGGAATATATAATTGAAGTAGCTGATATTTCTACTAAGAGTCTTTAATTTCAAGCTAAATTATTTTAAATTAATAACATTTTAATCTACTGTTCTAGTATCAAAATCAAGTACATTTGTCTTCTTTTTTTTTTCTTTTCTTTTTTTGGAGAGATTTTTTTTCGCTATAGGACGCATGCATTCGCCAGACAGACAGAGAGAGACATAGAGACAGAAAGTGAGAAATCACCCCCTGGGGGGATGGTCACGCCGCAATCCCTTCTCCTCCATTCTTCTCTCAGGATCTTGGGCATGCACGCACACACGCCCAGCGTGAGTTTTAAGTCACCGGGTCCAGGACACAAACCGCGGTGAACTACGTGGGAGTCCAGAGACATAGCCATTACGCTAACTGCGGGTTCCCGTAAATCTAGTACATTTGTCTTCTGAAATAGCATATTAATTTATTTTTTAGACACGTCAAGTCTTGGTTTGCTCTTTCATTCCATGTATCCAGTATCATTCATTATTTGAGAAAGAGTGAAGTGGCGGGAGAGTCTCTAAACTAACAAGACATTGGAAACTGAGAGACTTGGTAGGGAGTTTTCTGCTTCTCAAGCCATATTGATCACTTCTGTAATGCTTGGTGTTCAAACCCAAAGGTCCTTTTTGAGAACCCAGAAATTTTTCTGCCTCAGTGTGATATGCATTCTGTGACTGTTTCGTAGAAACTCAAGTCAGCAATTTCTACTGTTGTTCCTTCTTTATCTAGAGATGACATCATTATCCTTCCATGCAGGGATGAAGATTCTTATAAATCTAAAAACATTAAAACTCATCTCCTTTCAGTAATTGGAATCTTCTCCTGTGTGAATAAGATGGTACCATGTTACTCCTTTGGTGCCAAACCTCTTTTTATCCCCAAAGTCTGTAGTCAATACATACATTAGTTGTGTTGTCTCAGAAAACAGTCTTTTAAATTAAGTAAGTCAGAAGTGAATAAAGAGCCATGAGGAAATGAATGTTGAGATCAGTTACAGTACTCTCTTGCCTGAGGATAATGCTAACAATCTGCTCTGGTTCAGTTCCCTTGGCAACTTTTTCTAAACCTAATCTCCAAAGCCCTTTTTAGCCTTTGCTGATGCTGTCCAATAAAGCCATGTAAAAGAAAAGGCATAATGATTTTCAAACACTGAAACTGTACTGTTTCACTTCAACCTTTATTAAGTTTGGTCAAGTTTTTTTTTTGTTGTTATGAATATGTGATATAAGGAAAAATTTTGCATTAGTTCTTTAATCTGACTGTTCGAGAAACCCAATACTAGAAGTGGACTTAAAAACTTAAGAGATGGATTTCCTGGCAAGAATATTTTTTTTCCAAGACTTTAGTCCAAAGTTATCTCAATGAACACAGCTGCAAAATCAAAACCTTTCAGCATGTACCACAATTCCCTAAGATTGAACATCAGGAAATACACTTTTATCCTAGTTGTTACGCATGACTTTTAGATGCAGTAGTTAAAGAGCATTATAATCATTGACCCTTCACTTAGGTATGTTCCCACAAAAGTTAAAAAAAAATCATGAACTTGGGTTTTCAAAGAAAATGGAGGCAAAAATAATGCTATACATTGGTATATTATTTTTATAATTTCTATGCAATCAAATCATTAACTTTATTTATAAAAATTATGACAAATTGAATTATTAATTTATTCATAACAATAATTAATAATTCAGATGAAGAGGCAAAAGATCAAAATCAAGAGTAAATAACTTTTCTTGTATTACTTATCAAATAAGTCCAAATAAAATAAGACCTTGTTATTCTTACTCTAGTTCTTCTTCTTCTCTTTATACTAAGAATCATGTAAGAAAATAGAGAAGAGCTACTGAATGAGAAAATTAATTTAATAGCATTATCAGATTATACATTATAAATAGTACCATTAGGCATCAAAAATGCAATTTTTCTATATTATATACTTTAGAAACAATGAACAGAAAACTGACCTAAATTTACCATGTGCTATGGTCAATGAAATCCAAACTGCCATTGAGGCTAAAGGAATGAGCTATATAAGCAGGGTTTCAGAGTTTATGGACAACATGTATTATGAAACTGGGCATGAATTTCAAAATTATTTTGCACCAAAATAAACTCATACTTCAATTTTATTTTTCCACATTTGTTGATATGTATCAGTGATAAATATTAATATTAATGTTAGTGTCTAGAGTGTAGCATCACCTTATTATGATGTCTAATATACTTATTATAGGGGCCTTATTAGGATATATACTATCCTTGAACTTTCACTAGGTAGATTCATATAACTGACCATGAATATAATTCTAAGTTATTTTCTTCAGAAATAACTTTTTCTTCACTAAAAGTTGCTTATAATGTTTCTACTAGAAATATTTTCTTTATACCTGGGTACAGGCTTACATAAAACTGTACTTGATTTTGTGTTGGCAATAGTCTAGCCAAGTGGAAGTCACATTTATAAATATGGAGATGAGTAAGTCTTCCCTAAATTATGACCCTCCCTACATAAAAAATAAAAAAAAAATACACTTCAGTCTACCTGTGAGTCACTTCAGTATCTTGTTAAAATGTAGATTATCAAACAGTAGGTCTAAGGTGGAGCCTCACACTTTCAATTTTCACCAAACTCTATGATGGTAGCTCCAGCTCTCAGGCTATCCCCTTTGAGTGGTAATACTGTGATAGGACCCTAACAGTAAGAATTTAGAAGGTGCTTTTGAATTGGCTTCTCACAACACTGTGAATACAAGATTCTTGGAAACATTATAGACACTGGGAATTGCAAAATTCATGCCAAGGCAGCTGCAGGATACTTAAATGTATTCTCAATACAGTACATTCCACACAGCTGAGTTTGTTTGTTTACTTATTTATTTTTACCACTTCCTACTTATTTTATTAGTTAGAATTATAAATCTTGATGATAACATTGTTGGCAAAGACATAGAACTCCCATACTTTACTGGTGGAAATGTAAAATAATATAATGACTCGAATGGTTCATTGAAAAATTAACCATAGACCTACCACAGGAACTACCCATTTTACTTCTAGTCATTTAATCAAGAAAAATCTAAACATATGTCCACATAAAAATGTGAACATGAATGTTCATAACAACTTTATTTATAATATACAAAAACTGGAAACAACTCCAATGTACATCAACATGTGAATGAATAAGCAACTGTGATAGGACCAGCAGTTAGCATAATGGCTATGTCGCTGGACTCCCATGTAGTCGACCGTGGTTTGAGGCCCGGACCTGGTGGCTTAAAAAACTCACGCTGGGCACGTGTGCGTGCGTCCCCAAGATCCCGAGAGGAGAATGGAGGAGAAGGGATTGCGGCGTGGCCATCCCCCCTGGGGGAAGATTTCTCACTTTCTGTCTCTCTGTCTCTGTCTGTCTGGCGAGCACACGCACCCTATGGCAAAAACCTCTCCAAAAAAAAGAAAATAAAAAATCAAACTGTGATATGTCCATACAATGGAATGTTCTTCAGCATTGGAAAGGAAGGAACTATGGATATGTACAACATAGTTGAATCTCAAAATAATTATGCTGAGTAAAATAATTCAGACAAGAGAACATATTGTGTGACTGTTTATATAAAATTTTAGAGAATGTAAACCAATCTATAGCAATAGAAAATGAGTCAGTGGCTGTCTGGGACCAGAATAGGTGGGGGATGGATTTCCAAGGGACATGAGGAACCTATTGGAGGTGATCCACATTTTTGTCTTTATTGTGCTAATAAATTCACAGGTAACAGAAAATAAATGTGGCCTCAATGATTTCTACCTTCTAGTACTCACCCCTTTCCATAAGCCCTTCACCGTGAGTCTGGGTGGGAACTGTGAATTGCTTCTAACCAATGTAATGTAGCAAAAGTGACAAGCTGTCATTCCATAACTACATTACGCTATTTAAAATTCCACCCCAGTACACTGCATTTAGAGACTTTCTTTGAGTGCTTAGATGAAGGGCTAAATTAGAGAGGCCCTGATGGAAAGGAACTAGGAGTAGCCTCTAAGAATTGTGATAATCTCTAGGACTGAGAGTGGCCTCCAGCCAACAATTAGCAAGAAGTAGAGGCCTTCAATCTTACACCCACAAAAAAATGAATTCTCTTGACAATTTGAATTTGGAAGTGTACTCTTTTTTCAAGTAAGCTACTAGATAAAAATGCAGCACAGCAGACATTTTGATTGCAGCCTTGGGAGAGTCAGAGCAAAAGCCCCCATCAAGCTTCATCTGGACTCCTGACTCACAGAAACAATGAGATGATAAATATGGGTCATCAGAAAAGTCATGATGCATTTTTGCATAGAAAAATATTTCATGAATTTCTGAAGACCCAATAAATTGTTTTAAGTCACAAAGTTTGTGGTAAATTATTGTGAACAAACCGTTGAGTTTAAAGGTGTGAATAATTCAGGAAAGATCCTGAAATATTTGAGGGTGATATCAATAAATGTTAGAACTAATGATAATGCTGATCATTTACTCAGAGACTAGCTCCACCCAAAAGTTACAAGAAAATGTAAAGTCTACTACATGTTTCTCAAACTCAAATCAATACAAAAATATTATGCACAATTTTAATTAAAGGATTAAGGCATTTCACACTCTAAGACTTTTAATTTGTTTGATAATGAATTTTTATGGTACCCTAGAAACTTTAGAAACATTTTATAAATGTGATCAAGGTTTCAATTCCTGAGATGACATTTATAATCCTATAATTTCACTTAATTTCTATTATTTTTGTATTCCTAATATTTGCATATGTTTGATCTTATATGTGTATCCAAGTAATTCTAGTGGTAATAAGGAAAGAATAGAAAAAAGGAAAAATAAAAAAATGAAGAGAAAGCAAGAGTATAGGAGTAAGGAAGGAGAGAAGAATGGAGGGAAGAGAAGAGTGTAGCAAGAAAAGGAGTGTGGATAGAAGTAAAAAGGAAAAGAAGAAACAAAAAGAGAGGAAGGAAAATAGAAAAGAACGGGGTAACTTGATTATTTTTAACTTTACCAAGGTAGAATGATATACAGAATATTGTACTATATATATATCTATACACACATACATATACATGTAATCTAATGAATGTGGACATATGCATATACCTATGATAATATCAACACCACAACCAATATTTTAAATACATTCATCACTGGGACCAGCAGTTAGTGTAGTTAATGTAATGGCTATGTCACTGGACTCCCAGGTAGTTGACTGCGGTTTGAGTCTCGGACCTGGTGGCTTAAACTCACACTGGGCACGTGTGCATGCATGCCCTAGATCCCAAGAGGAAAATGGAGGAGAAAGGATTGTGGTGTGGCCATCCCTCCTGTGGAGTGATTTCTTGTTTTCTGTCTCTCTGGTCTCTCTCTGCCTTTCTGGCGAGCGCATGTGCCCTATAGCAAAAATCTCTCTAAAAGAAAAAAAAATACATTCGTCACTAAAAGAGTACATTTTTATAGAAGTTCAACATCAAAATTTTCTTTCTTTCTCTTTCTCTCTTTTTTTCTTTTTTTGCTCATGGATTTTTAAGTGCTCTAGCACTGTTAAAAGGTTATCTTTTCTCCACCAAATTAACTTTTATAGTAATCAGTTAGGTATATTTGTTTGGGTCTATTTCTTGATTCTCTATTCTGTCTCATTGATTTCTATAACTATCCTTTTGCCTTTTGTCTCCATTAATTTAGAGGTCTTTTTATTTCTTTCATCAGAATCTTATGGTTTTCAGCATAAAAGCCTGTATATGTTTTGTTCAATTTATACCTAAGTATTTCATTTTTTAAAAATTTCTTTATTTCTTTCATCAGAATCTTATGGTTTTGAGCATAAAAGCTTGTATATGTTTTGTTCGATTTATACCTAAGTATTTCATTTTTTAAAAAATTGTAAATAGTATTTTAATTATTTTCAGTATTCTTATATATAGAAATGCAATTTAATTTTGCATGTTATTTTTAGTCATGTGAATATGCTGAACTTAATTTTAAGTTCTTGGTGTATTTTTATACATACACAATAATGCCACATTAAAATAAGGATAGTTTTATTTACCATTTTCTGATATATATATTTTTCTTTTCTTTCCTTTCTTTTTGCAGTAGCTTCTAGCACTATGTAAATACAAGTGGTAGAAGCAGGTATGCTTCCCTCAGTCCCTGTATCAGGAGGAAAGCATTCCATTTTTAACCATTAAGCAAAATATTAGCCATGTATATTTTTTCTGCAGGTGTTCTATATCAACTTAAAATCTTCCTCAATTCCTACTTTTATGAGAATGTTTAACTTGAAAGAGTATTAACTTTTGTCAAATGTTTCTTTGCAATATTTGAGGCAATCATGTGATTTCTTTCTTTTATTTATTTTTTAACAACTTTATTTATTTCTCTAACAGTTGATACAAGTCTTGCTAAACATCAAGCTTGTTATGAAGAATGTAGTCAGCACATGAGGGGGATGGCCTCTGAAGAAACCCATCTGCCTGTTGGTACCAACTGGACCAATCCTTGACCAGTGAAAAGAAAGATCCAGTATATGGTGCAAGCCCTTGTTTTTAACAGGGTACCATGATGATCTCAGCTGCTGTTCCCAGGTAGCTGATTTATTTATTTATTTATTTTACTTTTTAAAAATTTACTATTATCATAATCTTGTTTATATTACACTGAATCACATACAGCTTTACAGTGTAATGCCTCTCACTCCTCTTCTTGCACAGGATTGCTTTGACAATATGAGGTCTTTTATGATTCCAGACAAATTCTATGATTGTCTTTTCTAGATCCATGAAGAATATCTCTGGTATTTTATCTGGAATTGGGCTAAATATGTAGATTGATTTGGGAGAATTCCCATTTTGATTACCTTAATTCTTCCAATCCAGGAACATGGAATGTCCTTCCACATTTTTACGTTCTTTTTTATATCATTCTTAAGATGTTCATAGTTTTCTTTGTAAAGGGCCTTGACTTTAGTTAGGTTTATCCCTAGGTATCTTGTACATTTTGTGGCTATGGTGAAAGGGATTCCTTTCTTCAGCTCTACTTTGTTCAACTTTTTGTTCATATATTGAAATGCTATAGATTTTTCAATGTTGATTTATATCCTGCTACTTGACTGTATTCATTTATTACTTCAAGAAGTTTTTTCATGGAAACCTTTGGGTCTTCTAAGTATACCATCATGTCATCTGTGAATAAAGATATTTTCAACCCTTCTTTGCCTATTTGAATGCCTTTTTTTATATTGCTCTCTTTTCTGATTGCATTAGCTAAGACTTCCAGCACTATATTAAAAAGCAATGGAGAAAGTGGGCAGCCTTGCCTAGTACCTGTTTTTAGTGGAAAAGCTTTTAGCTTTTCTCCATTCAGTATAAAGTTAGCTGTAGGTTTCTCATAGATGACTTTTATTATGTTGAGAAATGACCCTTCTATACCAATCTTACTGAGGGTCTTAATCACGAAATATGTGTTTTATCAAATACTTTCTCTGAATCAATTGAAATGATCATATGGTTTTATCTTTCTTTCTGTTAATATGGTGTATTACATTTATGGTCTTGTGTATGTTGAACCACCCTCCCATCCCTACAATAAAGCCTACCTGGTCATGATGAATAACCTTCGTTATATGTTGTTGAATATGATTTGTGAGTATCTTGTTGAAAATTTCTGCATCTATATTCATCAACGATAGTAGTTTTCTTTTTTTGTCATGTCCTTGTTTGTTTTGGGAATGAGAATCATAGAGGCTTCATAAAAAGAACTTGGGAAGTTTCCTTCCTTTTAAATCTTTAGAAATCGTTTGAGTAGGATAGGGATTAACTCTTCCTTAAAAGTTTTAGAATTCGGAAGTGACGCCATCTGAACGTGGGCTTTTCTTTGTCAGGAGGTTATTTATTACTGATTGAATTTCCTGGCTTGTTACCAGTCTATTCAGGCTTTCTACATCCTCCTGATTCAATCTTGTTAGATTATATGCATCCAGAAATTTGTTCATCTCCTCCAACTTCTCTTGTTTGTTGGCATATAGTCACTCATAATATCCTTTAATGATATTTTGTATTTCTACTATGTCTGTTGAATGTTGCCTGTTTCATCACATGTTTGATTTATCTGGTTTCTTTCTTAATCAGTCTAGCCAATGGTGTGTCCATCTTGTTAATCTTTTCAAAGAACCAGCTTTTGCTTTAATTTATTTTCTATTTCATTTATTTCTGCTTGAACCTTAGTTATTTCTTTTTGCCTGGCATTTTTTTTCTATTCCCTGAGGCATATTAGGTTATCTATCTGTCACCTTTCCATCTTGCTTACGAGCACTAATTGCTATGCATTTCCCTCTTATGACTGCTTTTGTGGAGACACATAGATTATGGAAATTGTGTACTCATTATCATTTGCTTCCATAAATTTTTTTATTTCACACTTAATTTCTTCAGTAGTTAAGTCATTCAAAAGTAGGTTGTTGAATTTCCATGTGTTTATGTATTTTCAAGGGTGTTTCTTGAAATTAATCTTAAGTTTTATTCCATCATGGTCAGAGAAGATGCTGGATATAGTTTCTAATGTCTTTGAATCTGTGAAGGTTTGATTTGTGTCCTAACATATGGTCAATCTTTGAAAAGGTTCCATGCCGGAATGAGAAAAAATGTATATTTTGTGGTCTCAGCATCCTAAGAACATATTGTCATTTAGGCCTTGTATCTCTCTACTTTTTGCCTAGATCTGTCTAAAGGAGATAATTGGGTGTTGAGATCCCAAACTATTACAGTGTTCCTCCCTATTTCTCCTTTTAGTTCCAGCAGTCTTTCCTTCACATATTTAGGTGCTCCTGAGTTGGGTGCATATATATTTATAAGCATTATGTCTTCTTGCTGGATTACCCCATTTAATATTATATAATGCCCTTTTTTGTTGTCTCTTCTTACAGTCTTTGTCTTGAAGCCTATTTTGGTCTGAAATCAGTATCACAACTCCAGCTCTTTTCTGATATCCATTTGCATGGAATATATTTTTTAGGCCTTCACTTTTAGTCTATGTATGTCTTTATCCATAAGGTGCATTTCTTGTAGGCAATAGATAGAGGACTTTTTTCTTTTTTTCTTTTTTTTAATCCATTTGGTCAGTCTGTGTCTCTTTATTGGGGAATTTAATCCATTGACATTCAATGCTATTATTGATATTTCTGGATCTGTTCCTATCATTCAATGATCCATTTTCTTGATTGCTTTTTGTTTTCTTATAACTGTCTTGACTTTTTTAGTTTTCCTGGTATAGCACTCCCTTCAGAACCTCTTGAAGAGCTAGTCTGGAGTTGGTAAATTCTTTCAGATTTTGTTTATCTGAGAATGTTTTTTTTATCTTTTTTCCCCACATGAAATATAATCCTGCTGGGTATAGTATTCTTGGTTGAAACTGTTTTTCATTCAATACTTTGACTGTATTTCCCCATTCTTTCCTTGCCTGCATTGTTTTCGATGAAAGGTCCAATGTTAGCCTGATGGGGTGACTTTTGTAAGTAACTTGAGGTTTCCCTCTTGCCAACTTTAGTATCTTGCTTTGTCTGTTGTTTATGCCAATCTGGCTATGATGTGCCTTGGAAAGGATCTTCTTGGGTTGATTTATTTGGGGTCCTATGCATTTCTTGGGTCTAGATATTTGAATGCCTTTTTAGGTTTGGAAAGTTTTCTTCCAGGATTTCATGGATAAGTTATCAATGCCCTTATTATTTTCTTCCTCTTCTGGGATACTAATTATCCAGATTTGGGGGCACTTAATGGTATCCAGTATTCCTCATATACTATCCTCATTTTTCTTGGTTGTTTTTTCAATCTTCTTGATACTTTTTTCTAGATCAGATATTTTGCCTTCTACAATCGAGATTCAATCTTCTGCCTGATCTAATCTACTTTTAATACTTTCAAAGGAGGTTTTGCTTTCCTGTATCACATTCTTCAACCCTAGAAATTCCATCTGGTTCTTTTTTAAGGTGTCTATTTGTTCTTTCAAATAATGAAAGGACTTTTCTTATCGCCTGGAGCTCATTGTTCTTCCATCTCAGTTTGTTTGGTCAATACAAATATTCTGAATTACTTATCTGACATGACCACGATGTCCATTGTGTTGACTGTGGGTAATGTGGACTTGACAATTTCTCTTGGAGAGGCCTTTTCTTGAGCCTCTTTGATTGTCCTTAGTCATCTGGTGATCTATATGTTCCTTCCTAACTTATTTAAGGTATCTCTGAATGTTAAAGGGTGTGCAGGATTAGAAAATTGGTGATCTCTCTTCTGTTCTACCTCTTTGTTGCTCATCAGTACCCTGCACTGTTGTCACAGGTCCTGGGTGATCCAAAGTCCTCCCTGTTTCTAAGGAGTGGTGAGCCTCCAACTGAGCTAATAAGTTTCACCTCAGGGGCAAAGAAAAAAATCATGTGGCACACATCATTTACCCTTAATTTCAAGAATTTTTTTTCTATTGATAGGATTTTTGACAATCCTTTTCCTTCAGAACTTGAAAAACACTAGGGAAAAATAAAAGAAAGAAAAAAAATAGTGGACCTGTTCTTTTTGGCCTGGACTTCATGGTTTTTAAGAAATCCATTGTCTCATTTTTCTTCTCCTATGGAAATATTTTCATTCTCTTGCTGCCTTTAAGAGGTTTATTTGTTTGCTTGTTGTTGTTGTTGTTGTTTGTTTTTGTTTTTGTTTTGTTTTGTTTTGTTGTCAAATTGGGAAAGTTTCAGTTGTTATGTCTTTGGATATTTTTCAGCTCCAATCTCTTTCTCCTCTTTAAAAATTTTATAACAAGAATTCTTGACCTTTTATAATAGTCCCACACATCTCTTAGGTTCTGCTTCTTTCTTTTTTAAATTCTTTTTTTAATCCCTGTTTAGATTTTGTTCTTTATTTTCCTGGCTACTGATTTCTTTCTCTCTCCACTTCATTCTTCTGTTGAAACTGTTAACTAAGTTATTTTATTTTGGGCTATATTTTTTAAAACTAAAATTCCATTTTGGTTGTTCTTAGTATTTTATATTTGTGCAATGAGATTTCCTGATTACTGAGGGTTTTTTTTATTTTTGGTTGATTCAAGTATGTTTGTAATAGCACATGGAAGCATTTTTATAATGACTGCTTTATAATAATTATTTGATAACTTTATCTTCTGTTTCAACTCAGTTTTCTTTTTTCCTGTTCTTTTTTCTATAGATCAAACTCTTAGTATAAATGACTATTGATTGAAAGAATGTTGGGGTGTTGTGCTACAAGATTCTAGACCTTATTTAAACCTCTGCTTTAGCTGGCTTCCCCTAACAAACATTGCTCCAACAGAGGGAGAGGAGGAGGGTGCAGGGTTGACAATGCCTTGTAACAGCTTGTGAGGGAAGAAGACTAAATATCCCACTTCAGCTCTTTTGACCCCTGAATATGATGCTTCTTGTTACTGTTGTGCAAGAACTGTAGTTCCAGCTCCCCAGTAGGCCTCCTCTGATACTTCTGGTTGCAACAGGCAGAGGTGCCCAATTATTGCTCTTTCATAGCTTCCACTGAAGCCAGAGGGAAGAACGTCTTTGCTACCACTGGATGTTGGAGAAAGCCCTAACTCTCCACTGAACATTACCAGAGAGCACCTTTCTTAAGCATTGGGAAAGGAAGTATATTACTACCAGGAGTGGGGAGAGAGATTGACTCAGATTCCCTAACCGGTCTCTACTGAAACTATGGTGCGATTGCAGACTCTATATACCTACTAGGGATAAACATCCTGTCTCCCTACTAGGCTTCTGAGATCATCCCATCAGAAATGTCTCAATGCATTATTACAGTGTGCCAAGTGTGGAAGTCTATACTCTCCTTTCAGCCTTTGCTTTTTAGAATGGGAGTTAGGTCATCAGTTCTTCTGTAATGTCTCCTTGGAGAGGAGTGGTTATTGTCTTGCTAAGGCTGCACCTTACTGATACTTCAACTAGCGAGAACAGATTCACGTGTGTGTGTGTGTGTGTGTGTATATGAGAGAGAGAAAGAGAGACAGAGAGAGAAAAAGAGTGTGTGTGTGTGTGTTTTGATTTGGTTATTTGTTTGGTTTGTGCCCTTTTACTTTTTTGGGTTGCCAAAATATTCAACACCAAATTTGGGATATATTATTCACACACACAAAAAGAAATCTAAAGGAATTGACCCCTGGTTTGTTCCTTGGGTCTGGAGATCTCTAGTCAGTCCTTCATTCAACTATGTGAGTCATCTTATCTTTGTTTATATATAACTTCCAAAGTTTTTAGCTGTACTTAGTGAGAAAAATAGGGAAAAGTGTGTATTCATTGTCCTGGAAGCAATAACTTTTTTGTTGTAATTATAATTTTGCTTTTCTCTTATTACATTTAAGGGTTTTTATTGCATCTTCTTCGTGAATTTTCTATTTTTGTCTTTAGCCCATTTATAAAACGCATTTTCTGTTTCTTTTTCTGTTCATGTACAAATTGATTCTCAGCCATGAATAACAGTATACCCAGCAAAAGAGACTTTTACACAATAAAGAACATTTATTTTTCCCCATAAGGAAGATTCTAGAGGTTCCCTAATTCCAGATTTTGTTAACATAATAGCTCAAAATTGCCAAGGTTCTACATCTTCTCTATAATTCTCCCAGTTTTCTTTATAATTGTAAGATGGCTGCAGAGATTCCAACTATTACCTCATGATTTGTCAAGGTCCAAAAAAAGTACTACTTAATTTTAAAGAGCAATGAAATATTTCCCAGAAGCTTCCTAGCAGATTTCCCTTGCCCAAGATTATATCACATGTCTTTGCTTAAATCAATGATTGGCAAACACACAGAATTTCCAGGAGTTTTTAAAACTAATCAAAATTCACCCTTTAGAGCTACAAAAAAGGGTTCACCTTCCATAAACACATTTTTTTAAAAAGCAAAGAAAAACAACCACACACACGCACACATGCAAATGGGGCTTGACTGATAAGAAATAAAGCTTATTGAGACAGCATACTAAATAATCTCTTAATTAGATTCAAATAAAACTGATTTCATGCTATTATTCCATTTTAGGAATTAAATAGACCTTTCAGAGATTAGGAGAAGATTGGTTTTCTCTCTACCTTTCTAGCCACAGTATGTCTATCTTCATAGGCATCTTATAGATAGAGAATTGTCCTCAGCCTGATCTCTCATGCTTTCACAGAACCATTTATCTTATTTATTTCTGTCTGGAATCACATTTTCCTATTTTTTTTTTTTTTTGAGAGAGACTTTTGCTGTAGGGCACATGTACTCATCAGAGAGATAAAGTGAGAAATCCTTTCTCCCTGCCAGAAGGGATGACCACACCACAATTCCTTCTCCTCCATTACCCTCTTGAGATTTTGGGCATGCATACACATGCACTTGGCGTTAGTTTCAAGCCACCGGGTCCTGGACTCAAACCATAGTTTTACTATGTGGGAGTCCAGTGCCTTTCTCACTATGCTACCTACTGATGCCCACTATCCCATTTTTACCTAACCTATTCAAAACATAACTTACAACTATGTTGTAAGGCACAGATGAAGCCATGCATTTTCCAAAAAGTCTTTCTTCTCATTTTATTTTAGTATTACTATGTTTATTATATACTTACTGTAAGAATAGTTTTCCCACAGTCAACGATCAAGAAGTAGCATATGGATGTCCTATGTCACTATCCTTGCCCTCTATAATTTACTTATCTCAATCAACTACTATTAATTTTTGGGTATTGATCAGCCCATTACTTTTTTGTACAAGTCCATATATACTTGCCATTTCTTCTGTGGCATGAACAAGATTATATGTACTTTTTTTGAAGGTTTTTGCCATAAGGCATGTGAGCTCGCTGGAGAGAGACAGAGAGAGAAAGTGAGAGGGAAAGTGAGAAATCATATGCACACACATACACACACACCTGGGGGGTTGCCCACACCACAATTCCTTTTCCTCCATTCTTCTTCTTAGGTTTTGGGAATGCATGCACGCCAAGTGTCAGGCCACCAGGTCCAGACTTAATCCATAGTAAGCCATGTGGGAGTCTACAACTTAATTATCATGTCACTTGCTGGCCCCCATATTGTACTTTAAAAAAAAAAATCATGATAGAACTCCTGTGAAAGGGAGAGAGAAGAACCCTCTGCAAGATGTGATTACACTATGATAGTCTTCCTCCAGTCCTGCAGCCCGCTGAATCCTGGGCACTCACCCACATTGCCTGGGTATCTCAGGATGACCTGGTAAGGGATTTCAGTCATGGTAGTCTCGTGGTATCAGGTTTCTCTTGATGAGTGCATTACTATTCTGCCAAAGAGCCGGCCCTACATAATATATTTTGATCTAACTTTTAATTTGACAGTATCTTAGAATGATTATTTTTGGAAGACTAGAAGTTTTTGCCTTAGGGTATGTGCATTCACTGGAGAGAGACAGAGACAGTGAGAGGGAAACTAAGAAATCACCCTCCAGAGGATGGCCACACCGTAACTCCCTCTTCATTCTTCTCCCAGGATCGTGGGTACACACACACACACACACACAATTCCCTCTTCATTCTTCTCCCAGGATCGTGGGCACACACACACACACACACACACACACACATACACGTGCATGCCTGGTATGAGTTTTAAGCAACTGGATCTGGGACTTAAACCACGATTGGCTATGTGGGAGTCCAACAATGTAACCACTACAACATCTGCTGGCCCCAGTATCTCAGATTTATTAAACTTCAGTGTATATGTATCTACTTAGCTCATTTGAGTGGCTGCATATTATTTAATTGCATAACTAATAATACTTCACCGTAGTTTAACTTTTCTTACTTGAGGGACTTTTAAACTGTTTGCAATTTTTGACTTTACAATCAGTGACAAATAAACCTTTCTGATGCACATTTTGAAAAATGTCCCCAATTCTTCACCAGAACATGGTTCTATTTCTACTAATATTTCACCAGTGTATGAGGCTCATTTGCCTACATCCACAACAAACTAGGAATTATGAATTTTTTACTTAGCATCTTTGTTGTTAAATTTTAATCACTTTCATTACTCATAAAATACTTTTATTTTATTTTAGAGATCATATAGTACTACTAAAAAATAAGCACTGTCCTTAGCACTATACTTCTCTTAAGTCATTTCATCTGTATTATAATTTTGTAAGTCCTAATATGATCATAAATGTAAGCAAAACAAAAGATAACATCCCAAGGCCATATGATTAGAACTGGAGAAGCTAGGGTTCAAGCCCAGGGAGTCTAGATACAGAGTTCAGCCAGGGTTAGGGTTTATTTTTTATTTTCTTGTGATAT
Organism: Tupaia belangeri chinensis; assembly: GCF_000334495.1. Lineage (NCBI taxonomy): Eukaryota > Metazoa > Chordata > Mammalia > Scandentia > Tupaiidae > Tupaia > Tupaia belangeri. The sequence goes on from NW_006159700.1 coordinate 4,104,542, forward strand.
AGTTATTTGTTTTATTTTAGTGTTTCTATCCTTCTATCTGGAATATTTTTTGTATATGTGCAGTAGTGATCTAACATCACTTCATTTTAAAATTGATAAATAATTACCCAAATAGCAATAAAATATTCTGTCATCAATATTCCATATATACAGCAGTGTCTAGGGAACCTAAATAGGAATTTGGACTAAGAGATGTCTATAAAACTTTTTTCTCATCAAATTTTAAATGAAAATAATTTTTATTATAAGTAAATATATATTCTTATTCCACTTGTTTATAACTTCATCAATCCATATTGCTTTAATTACAGTGTAGTCTTATAGCATATGTACCAAGACAAAACTACTCTCATGACCCACATCCTGCCTCATTTTTCAATAATTTCTGTTTATAAATTTTCTTCCAGATAGATTAAAAAATAATTGTTAAGTTTTAATGAAAACAGCAATAATGCTTATAAATAGTTTTATAAATATTTTTATTTCTTTCGTCTATGAGTGGGAGAGGTACAGAGATAAGAGAGACCCAGAGAAGGGCAGCCCCAATGAATTATTCAGGCTGTGACCCACACCAGCTTCAGCCATTCCTGGATCACAGACACACTCGAAATCATCGTGTTTCTCTGAGCCTGAACCATGGACTGTCCCATGGGGGTCATCCTCACAGAGTGTTTTGTTATTGATCTAGCATCATTTGTGTCTCAATTCTCAGGAATTTAATGGAAGGAAATTGGCATTTTTTTCCATACTGTTGTTTCATCCTGAATAATGCTGTAACTCTTCATTCTGCTTTGTTTGGGTCTTTAAAAGACATTACTTAGTTCATAAATGTTTAACTTTTTAAAAATCTCTTTTCTTTTCTTATTTTTTTTACATTTATTCACTGTATATCTTACAGCATACAAATTGTGTTTTTCCAGCATGAATACATTACATATTAGTCTAGTCAAAGATATTACCATACATACACATTATCATCAATAGATAATTTTCCATTTTCCTGGTGGGCAATGGAGGGTGGGAGGGAGGGAATCAAGTGAAAAAAAAAATTAACATAATGAGGGCCAGAAGAAGAGATAGCAGTTATAGTGCTGAACTCCCACATGGCCAACAGTGGTTCGAGTCTGGACCCAGTGGCTTGAAAATCATGCTGAGTGTGTATATATGTACATGCCCAAGATCTGGACAATGGAGGAGAAAGGATTATAGAATGACCATCTCCTCCAGGGAGTGACTTCTCACTTTCCTTCTCACTATGTCTCTCTCTCTCTCTCTCTCTATCTCTATCTCTCTCCAGTGAGTACATGCACCCTAAGGCAAAATATCTTAAAAAATTGTTTTTCTTGTTTCACTTAATCCTTACATTTAGGTGTAGTTTTGTGATAATTATGTGCTTTTTATTGACAATTTATGCTCTTTTTTTTTTTTATAAGGACACATGCACTTGCCAGAGAGAGAGAAAGAGAGGGAAAATGAGAGATCTCCAGCTAGGGGTCATGGCCATGAAACAATTCCTTCTCCTTCAATCTCCCCTCAGGATTTTTGGGCATACACCACAAGTACCTGGTATAATATTCAAACAGCCAGATCGGACTCAAACTGTTCAAGTCGGCCATTTGGGATCCAACGCTTTTGCCATCTGCTGGCCCATCCTCTAGCTGTCATCATTTATAGTTTCTAAATGCATTCTTTTTTGTAAGATGTTGCAGAATCTGAGCTTACACTGAGTTCTCATACATGAAGAATTAAGGAAGCTAAAGTATTTGCCAATCAATTCTCATTCATTAGTTGAGAACTCTTACAAAGGCATTCACTCCAGATCTTTATCTTCCCCAGGAAAAGGCAAGCATATGACATTATCAAAAAAGAATTGTAAACTTTTACAATAAGAGCCTTAGGATCCAAATGCATAGGAAGGAGTATTAGCGAATATAAGTAGGGATATAACCAGTATATACTACAAATAGTATTTATCTAAGCTAATTCAGTTTCTCATGATTTGTTAAGTATCTGTGACTCCAAAGCAGTGTCCTTCAAGACCTAGGCAAGAGGAGTCTCTATGCTGGAACTTGCTCTTTTGATAACTTGTTAAAAATATCATTCAGAGGATCAGCAGCTAGTGTAATGGCTGTGTCTCTGGACTCCCATGTAGTCAACCGTGGTTCGAGTCCGAGACCCAGTGGCTTAAACTCATGCCGGGTACGTGTGCATGCATGCCCAAGATCCCGAGAGGAGAATGGAGGAAAAGGGATTGCGGCGTGGCCATCCCCCCGGGAGGTGATTTCTCACTTTCTATCTCTCTGTCTCTCTCTGTCTTTCTGGCAAGCGCACATGCCCTGTAGCAAGAAACTCTCAAAAATATATATATGTATCAATCAGGCTCCACAGAAATGCCTTTCCATGCATCTTGCCCAAAGCTAATGCCTTTCCATGCATCTTGCCCAAAGCTCTCACATCAACAGTCAATTCTGTAGGAATCTTATGAAGATCTGTGGATTGTGCTGCTGTCCATCCATAACCCCCAAAAAAGTAATTCCCATTGTGAAGATGATTGAAGTAAAAAACAAAACCACTTCACTAAGACAAAAGTCAATTTAGTTCATTTACTAAATGTTTTTACTCAGATGACATCAGTTAACAATGTTTGAGTGTTGTCCAGAAAGAAAGATAGAACTAATCTGCTTAAGAATTTGTCAACTCGATTTCTAACATTAAATGTTTAAGTCTATGACATGTGGACCTCCATTTGTATCTCTGTCCTGGGCTTTATAAATTTTAAGTAGTAACTTAAAATAAAACCAAACTTAAATCAAATTCTGCCATATGTATATTTATTTGTAAACAAGTATAAAACCATCTTATAATATGTTGATAAACTCACCGAGTTTGGAGATTTAGACATTCCAAAAGTGCTTGCATGAAAGGTTCACTTGAAGCATATTTAACATTATTTTAGTGATGATATCCTGTTCATCTTCTAACCAGAGAGAGCAGAATCATCTGCGAGTGACTTTGCATAAGACTGAATCAAAATCCTAAGCCTTGATTATCATCCAACCAAATTCTTCTTTCCATTCATTCAAGAGCTGACTCCCTGTTATTTTTCTAGGTCATCCTCAGGGACTACTACCATCTCTTATTAAAATTTTTTTAAGAAGTCAACCCTCTAAGACAGATTAAAATATAATTATTTAAATTTCTTTCTTCTTCTTTTTTTTGAGAGACTTTTGCTTTAGAGTATATGTGCTTGCCAGAGAGAGACAGAGAGACAGAGATCAGGGAATCACCCCCACCCAGTGGGGATGGCCATGTTGCAATCCCTTCTCTTCCATTTTCTTCTCAGGATTTTGGGCATTCTCTCTCTCTCTCTCTCTCTCTCTCTCTCTCTCACACACACACACACACACACACACACACACACACACCACGAAGTCTCAAGCCACTGTGTCCAGGACTCAAACCCCAGTCAACTATGTGGCAGTGGAGTGATGTAACCATTATGCCATCTGCTGGCCCAGAAATAGAATTAATTTTTTCTGTGTTAACTCCTGCTTTGTCCATTCCTAATCAGAGTTTTAAAAATTTTAACTATCCAATACTAAATTAAATATTCTTGATAGGGTACTTGCTCTAATATATAAATTGTACACACATATAGCATTTTATATGCTAAAAAAATTATAATGGAAATGAAATGCCATATAATGTACTAATATAAAGGGCCTCTCCCTGGCCTTTCTTAAATTCCTGCAGCAGGAGTGGACCTGGAAGCCCAGAGCTTTTTATTCCGCCTTTTGCATTCCATAGTCGTCCCCTGTTCAACTTATCATTGATTCTCCAGACCTAGATACATGCCTGGGGAATTTGAATGGCAATCTTGACCAAGAGCAATCTGTAAAATTATCAGAATTGGCTGCCTTTATGTCAACACCAGACCGCTAATGTGTGAGACCTTTAAGGTCCACTTGTGTTTTCTCTCAGTAGAATTGTAAAGATATTATAAGATTCAGGAATGAAATAAATGTTGACTTTCAACCTTCTTTACTCTCCTTCAGTTGAAGCTAAGAAAAAGTTTTCACAATCTAAATGTCAGGCTTTTCTCTCTCTCTCTCTCTCTTTTTTTTTTTTTTTTTTTTTTTTTTTTTTTTTTTTAGGAACAACACCCCTCTGAAAAATGCCTTTATGTCAACACCAGACCGCTAATGTGTGAGACCTTTAAGGTCCACTTGTGTTTTCTCTCAGTAGAATTGTAAAGATATTATAAGATTCAGGAATGAAATAAATGTTGACTTTCAACCTTCTTTACTCTCCTTCAGTTGAAGCTAAGAAAAAGTTTTCACAATCTAAATGTCAGGCTTTTCTCTCTCTCTCTCTCTCTTTTTTTTTTTTTTTTTTTTTTTTTTTTTTTGATTCAGGAGAAACAGCCCTATGAGAACATTTCTCTTCCCAGACCTCCAGGAGTCTGGCTGCCAGCCCTAATGCCCACAGAAAGTCAGAGAGAATAATGGTGCATTTGGTTCTCTGCAAAGCCCATTACCTTCAGATCCCCACCCTTCCTTTAGTGGTTTTCTTAACCAGGAGTTAAACGGAGGAACATAAAATGAGCATCAACTTATTGAGCTTTTTCTAAATTTCCTCTGAGCAGAGAAAGACCTTGTAGGGCCCATCTCAGACTCAAATAGGGCTGCATTTCTGCATGGTGTACAACAAATGAAGAACCAGCAAATTTTATCCTCCAGTTCACTGGCCTGGCTTGGTTTTCACAACACGACATTCTCAAGCAAATTATCTAAAGCACTCAAAAGAAAAAGAGCATCCTGCTCTCATTTCCCATCCACATCCTGCTTTCCTACTCCCAGATGTCTCAAGTTGTGGAGGATTCATTCACAGTCAGTCTCTTACAGAGGCCCTTTTCAATTCTGTGTCATGTGCCTATAACCAGTAGTTTCTTCAGAGAAGTTTATATCACTTTCATACTTCCAGTTAAGCCTTTTGAAGACCTTTTCTTCTTTGCTCTATTCTTGGATAAGGGCATCTTAAGTTTGAATTGAAATGTTGGCCAGCAATGGCTTTTAACCACTCACAGGCTTCTCTCTACATAATTGTTTATATTCCTAAGGCCAGGGATGGAATAACTGATCTGTAAACCAAAGGGGAGCAGAACAACTGCCAGATTCTGCAGTCCAATAAGGATTACACTGTTAGCTTAGTAGATAAGAGATGCTTAAATCCTGAATTCCTTAGAGTCATGGAATAAGGAATTCCCCAGTTTGAAGCATTTTGGTGTCTGCACCATTGGCTGTGTGCTGTGTTTCTTGTTTCTGGTGTTCTATGATGTCAACCACAAAAGAAACATTGCATGCCTCTGCAGTAGTCATCTTTTCTTCTCAATCTTTCCTCTCATATTTTCCCAGGCTTATGGTTGATTCTGTAAGAGCAGGCTGGAGCCTGAGGTTTTCCTTATTGAGAATATTTTAAGGATCCTTGGCCCTGAGACTTTAAGTGTCCAAAATGGATGTCTCAGAGTTAAGTGGCTCCATCTCCGTTTCTTTTCTGCATTAGTCCTCAGGGGGCAACATAGATACAGAGCATCAATGAGGCAAAACAGAACTAATCACCTATTTTAAATTAAGAATATATACTGACAGTACTTTTAGTATTTTGTGTTTCCTTTTTCTGGTAAATGATTCTGAATCTCTGCTATTGAGAGTTTAATTTCTACTATGAAAGATAAGACTTTTTGTTTGTCCTTATTTTAAGTGGAGAGTGGGTAGAATTGGAGGGATAAAGAAGATGGAGAAGAGTGAATCCGCAAGAACCTGGAAGAGACAATAAGAAAGGGTGGGTATTCAACCCCTGTCACAGTGTCTGCATAAGTACAGGAAATATATCGAGGAAAAATAACATGTGTGGGGTTGACTTAAAAACTCTTTCCAGAGAGATTGTTATAAGGCTTGTCCTTAATCAAACTTGAGTCTTCTCTTACTGACTATCCAGTCTTTATTCTGATAGAAACACAGTCACATACATATGGGGGCTATCACCATTGATCATCTCACCTACCAGCAAATACCTAACTCCTCATCAATGGCTTACTAGTAATAACATTTGAATGTGCCACAGAACTTTGCTCAGATCAGGCATAAATCATTTTCCAAAAGTCCTAGAACATCTGCGTGCATCAAGGTTATAAGTAGCACAGTAATGTGTTTGAGATTCAGTTTGAAGGACTGACCAAAACCAGTTAGAGACTTGTCTGCTTGGAGGTGATTTGTAGCAAGTCCACTACACACATACAATTTACAGATACGCCTTTCATTGTCCCTGTCTGTATCTTAGCTCCATAATCAGGCAAAAATGTCAGAAGATTGTCTCCCAAACATAGAAATCCTGAAAGACCTTGAGTGTTTTCTACCAAATCCTTTTTTCCTCCTTTCTTTCTCTAAATTTGCCAGAGGGTGCATGTACTTGCCAGAGAGGGGGAGAAAGAAGGAGAGAGGGGGAAAGAGAGAGAGAGAGAGAGAGAGAGAGAGAGAGAGAATGAGAAAGCATTTCCCATAGGAAATTGTCATGCCACAGTCCCTTCTCCTCCATTGCTTCCTCCTTTTGGAATTTCGGTCATGTATGCACACATGCCCAATTCTCCCATGTTTTTCAAGTCACCAGAGCTGAGACCCAAACCTTGCAGTTGGTCATGTAGGACCCAGCCACCTTAACCATCATGCCACAGGCTGACTTCCAAGTCTTTAATAGGTCTTTAGAACTATATTACTAAGAGGCTCCATAAGCATTATGAACTCAGAGCTGCCTCTGAATTAACCTTTAGACATATTCTAATTTAGGTCAGCCCTTGGTGGCGGTTAAGGCAGTTGGATGACATATGGCTGACTGCATGGTTTGAACCATGGACCAGCACATTGAAAACATGGTGAGCACCTGTGTGCACATGCCCAAATCCTGAAAGGTGGGAGAATTTGAAGAGAAAGGATTGTGAAATGACCATTACTCACAGGGGATCCTTTTTCTCCCATTTTCTCTCTTACTTTCTCTGGTGATCACATGTGCTCTCTGGCAAATTTTTTTAAAATACAAAAGGAATAATCTAATTCATTCTCCTAATGCAATTTGTACTCTGCTATTTTAGGGTTCCTAGGCCCAGCTTCCCCTTGTACAGGAATGCATGAGATGTGATTAAGAAGGTTGGTTTGTGTTATGCTATAGAAAACATGGAGTGTCAGAGAATGGGGGCAGGAATAGTAAAAGTTTTGAGCAAGGGGATAAATTATTAAGTAGAGCAGAGCAAAGGATCTGGACTCGGAAAAATCTTACAATTTTTAACTTCAAAATGATTTGTTTTATTGAGTAAAAGGAAAAGAAATGAAACCTGAGATCTTATTTTCCTTTCCTTTTCTTTTTTCTTTTTTGTTATTTATTCCATGAAAGAGGAAGATAGAGAGAGGGTCAGGGACCTCTACCCGCAACAGGGTTCTTCCACCTTGTTCCTACCCCCAATTTTAGTAGACACGGGAAGACCTCAGGATGTGAACCTGTGACCTTCCCACGTGACCTCAGCATCATGGAGCATTACATTACTTTAGCACCACTGTGACTGGCCAGAAGAACTTATATTTTATTTCAAAAATAATGCAGTCTGGGGACCAGCAGTTAGTGTAATGGCTATGTCGCTGGACTCCCCCATAGTCGACCGTGGTTCGTATCCTGGACCCGGTAGCTTAAACTCACGCCGGGCATGTGTGCGTGCGTGCCCAAGATCCCGAGAGGAGAATGGAGGAGAAGGGATTGCAGCGTGGCCATCCCCCCTGGGGGGTGATTTCTCGCTTTCTATCTCTCTGTCTCTCTCTGTCTGTCTGGCGAGCGCACGTGCCCTATAGCAAAAACCTCTTGCAAAAATAATAATAATAGTAATGCAGCCCATAGGGAGAGTTTTAGAACATAATTAAGAACATATATAATTTATGTATTTTAATTAAGGCACATGACCTGCAAATGTTACTAAAATTGGGACTACATTGGAAAGTTCATGATGATAAAGTATTTCTAACTTCTCCAAAGAGAGAAAAATACCTAAGAGAGAGGCCAGCAGGTGACATGGTGGTTAAGGCACTGGATCCTACAAAGCCAACTATGCAGTAGCCCCAAGATCTGCCAGCTTAAAAAACACCAGGCATGTGTGCTTGTGTGCTCCAAATCCTGAGAGAATAGAGAAGGCCATGACCCATTGGGGATGATTTCTCACTTTCTCTTTGTGTGTCTCTTTCTTTCTCTCCCCAGAGAGCACAGAAACCCTATGGCAAAAATTTAAAAACAAAACAAAGCAAAACAAATGAAGCTAGGAGACTTCATTACTTAATGTCTGCAAAAGAGTATGGGGTATGTTGCCATCTAGAGCAACATTGTTTCTCCTAGCAAGGAAAATTAATGTTGACTAGGACACAAGCAGTATCTTCTATAATAGTTTCTAATATTTTAATTGCTTGGAAATTTTATTCAATTTTAACTTTTATTGAGAGTTCAAGGAACTGACTTTTCCTCTTTTACATCCTCTTTTAATAAGAATCCTTTCATGTAGCCATTTACTCATCATCAAGATGCAAGAATAAAATATAGGGTCTGGCCCAAATAATATGCAGTAGTGTGTGTGTTTGTGTGTATATCAGGCTAAGCGAAGATAAGAAAGGGAAAGTGTAAGCATAACTGCGTGTAGGTGATAACTGAGAACTTTTGTCAAGCACTAATTTGAGCTACACAGTGAGTGTGCTGTAGTGGTCAGGAGGAAGCACACCATAAAGAAGGCTTTCTAGATGAGATGCCAAGTCAGATTTACCTCATACACAAGGATTTGATATGATCCCCATAATGTCTGACTAGAGAAAGAAAGAAATTGGAATTGAGCAACTACTCATTTTGACTCTCTGCCTGCTAAATCTAGTCTTAGAAAATAAGACATCACTCCACGTTATTAATTAAATTTGCCTTTTGAGAAGATTCTCAACTTATGTATCTTTAAAATCAGATAAGAACCATATGAAATTATCATTTGATGAAATTTGAATCTGAAGGGATTTGCGGTTGTTTATTTTTTGTAAATTTTACCTAAAAATCAGGCTATTAAACTGTTAGAATCAGAGAGGTTGAGATATGGAAAAGGACTAGCAAAAATCAATAAACTAGAGATCCACAGTGCTACTTTCAGGAAAGAGAAAGCTAGTTTGCAAGGGGAAAATTCACTTTTTAATGAACATAGTCTTATTTAGGTGATAAGCATGCTGTATCCCTTTATGTCAGGCATTTGGTAAAGAGGGACTGATCAAGGCATGAAACTTATCAGATTTACTCCAATAGAACTTCGCAGCTTTAGAAGAAATAGATAGTTGGCAGATATTTTACCATAGCACTGTCTGGAGCTTATGAACCATACACAGAGGCTTAGATCAAAGCCACAGGACATGCTGAGGTTTCTCTTGTGCTTGAGTTTATCCAGAAACGACGGAAACATGATATCATTTCACATCAGGGAATAAAACAAAGTGGAAACAGCACAGTTTCAGTGATGGGTTCAGTCTGTGGTCAGGTCACGCAAGAAAAAGAGCAGGAATAATAAGTTACTCTCCTCCAAGACTATATTTTTCTGTATGAAAAACTATTATCAATTTGTAATTCATAGATCAGTGAAGTACTACCCAAATATAAGAAAATCCATTTCCTGAATATATTTTATAAAGTGAGTTGTTTAAGAGAGATTTTTTTTTTCTTGTCTTGTCTTTTTCTTCCTATGTCTCATGTTTTCATAGGAGAATCCCAGGTTTCACATCAGGCCAGCATGCATTGGGAATGATTAAAAGTGTAGAAATCTCTGGAATAAAAGCATGTAATTTCCAGTTCTTTCAGATAATGATATAAAACCTAAAGGATTATTTTGATAACAAGCACATTCTCAGTCTCAACAAAAAAGAAAAAGCAGCCCCCTTGTGCTTGCAATAAGTGAAAATTACATTATCTTACATATTTAAAAATGTCTATACACATTTTCACTTTAGCAGACATGTCAGTGTTTATTGCAGAGATTTATATTACTATTATTTCAGGTTTCTGCCACAGGACACATGTGCTGGCCAGAAAGGGACAGAAAGAAAGAAAGTGAGAAATCACCCCTCAAGGGGCATAGCAATCCCTTCTCCTTCATTCTCCTTTTGGAATTATGGGCACGCTTGTACACATGCCCCGTGAGATTTTTTAGGACCCAGGTTTGGGACTTGATCCATGGTCAACCATGTAGAAGTCCAGAGCCTTAACCATCACTCCACCTACTGGCCTTAGATTCACATTATTAATAAAACATGTCCAGTTCATTTTAAGTTTTATTTTATTTTTGGTTGACACATGTTCTAGATTCTTTCTTAGCCAAAATGAGTAAGGGTAGTAACTTACATTTGATCACTCTAGACACTTCTAGTTCATTTTCTACTTATTACTTGTAATTACCTTCTCTATTACATAAGCAAAGATCTACCTTCCTCCCAAGGTTATATAACTTTCCCAAAGAGGCACATCAAACTAATGTTAAAAACAACATTATTGGAACTTTAAAACAACTGATGAAAATTTTAAAGTGTGCACCTGCATACTTTGACCATGTACAAATGGGTGTGTGGAGGTTATTTGCCTGCTTTATTAAACTATCCAGATCTGCCTAGAACATTTTTCTTAAATGATAGAAGAGCATTTTGAATCATTCCTACCTAAAGCCATATCAAAAATGTTTACAAATTCTCTGGGAATTTCTGTTGCTTCATAACTATTAGTCGCAACATGTAAATGAATAACAAAGCTAAAGCATTTTTATTCATTTTTTTCCCAGTGTACACAATGACATTAATCTCACCAGTAAATAAAGTGCAAGGACCACTTTAAAAACTATAAACTTTAAAACCAATGACTAAATAAATCAACTGTTCAGCATTTGCAAAACTGTATTAGATGACTTTGTCTTTGTTAATAAATCCTCTTTTTTGCTTGCTTGTGTCTTTTTTTTTTCCCTAATCTTTTACACCTTTCTCTTTCAGTATCGTTTCTCTCCCTGGCAGATTGGTCAGGTGAATTCATTCAAATTAAGTGTTCAAAGGGCCATTTTTATTTTTAGAATAGAATTATTCTACTTTTAAAAGTCAATTCTGGAGAGAGCAATGGATTGCTGATGGTAAAAAAAAAAAATCAAGGATCAGTGGGTTTATCTGACATTTGAATTTAATTAAAAAAGTAATGCTCAAAGGTTAAAAAGTATGATTGAAAGGTAAACTCTGTAAGTAATTCTGAACACTGTAGGGACAATTGGCAAGTATCCACTAAAGTAATCTGAACAAAAATTGAATTGTCAGCATAATTAGCATATAAAAACAGCTTTTCCTGTAGGATTTCCTGCCTTTTAAGAAAAGACATATGCAGTTTACCACATATCTAACTTGACTTTCTTTCTTCTCCTTTTTTTTTGGAGAGGTTTTCACTATAGGATGCATGCGCTCACCAGAAAGACAACAAGAGACAGAGAGACAGAAAGTGAGAAATCACCCCCCTCCAGGGGGGTGGCTCTGCCGCAATCCCTTCTCCTCCATTCTCCTCTTGGGATCTTGGGCACACACATACACACGCATTGGGTGTGAGTTTAAGCCACCAGGTCTGGGACTTGAATCATTGTTGTCTACATGGGAGTCCAGTGATGTAGCCATCATTCCATCTGCTGGTCCCTCTAACTTGACTTTCAAAAAGGAAATCTTAATCTTTTTTTTTTTTTTTGGAGAGGTTTTCACTATAGGGCGTGTGCGCTCGCCAGACAGACAGAGAGAGACATAGAGACAGAAAGTGAGAAATCACCCCTCAAGAGGGATGATCATGCCGCAATCCCTTCTCCTCCATTCTCCTCTCAGGATCTTGGGCATGCACGCACACGCGCCCGGCGTGAGATTTAAGCCATCGAGTCTGAGACGCGAACCGTGGTCGGACTATGTGGGAGTCCAGTGACATAGCCATTACACTAACTGCTGGTTCCCCAGAAATCTTAATCTTATGGACACTTGAAGAGAAGTAGCTAGTATGTCATTGTATAAAATATCATACTTCAGAATCTATGCAGATTTTCCTATATACATTTACAGTGTATTGTAAATATGTGAGAAAAAATCTAACTAAAACACATAATAAAACTATTTCCGAGATTGTGATTTTTTTATTTTTACAGATAAAGATCTTTTTAGTACTTTTCAAATTTGTCTTTAGTTCAAAATTCACATGGATATGATATCACAAAATTTTTTTTAATGTAATAATGTTCAGACCAAGGGAATATCACCTTTCCAAGCTTAGGATTGTCTAAATCCTTCCGGGATGCCCATGAAGTTAAATATTTGGTGCATCTATGCCATGAATTAATGTATGTCCCAAAAAACTGCTCATGCTTTTCATATGACTACTCTAGAACTTCATCCCTCCCCAGGCACCGAATGGTATTCATGAAACTGGCGTTCACTCACTCCAACATATTTATCATTACTCTAAGTTTTCTAGTATCTGGCTCACTGTTTATCTGAAGAGTTAAGTCTGTCTTATGCTTGAACCTCAAAAGTAGCTTTTTTATCTTACCTAAATATTCTGAAATACCTCCAACATATTCTCAGGACAATCTTTATGCATCGATACTCAAGTTTGTTGCTTTCATGTTCCTGTTTGGATGTTTTCGGGGAGGCTTTTTGCGTGTTAAGAGAAATAATGATAATAGTAAAAACCAATTTTTCAAATACTCTTGAAGGTAGTTTGCCTTATGACTATGCTACATCTAAAACTGAGTTGCAGAGAGATAAAAAAAATACCTTCTACCTGCTACTTACCAGTGGCAAATGAAGGATTCATACCTAGGACTTAGAGTGATAGAGTCCTCTGCTTAACTTTCACACTATACCATCACTCAATACAAACCAAGTTAATAATTATCTATGAGTTACATGGTAACAGAAACATGAGTCTGGGATTATTTTAAGGTCCTATTTTTAAAAATTATTACTATAAATTTATTAGATTGGGAATTAGAAGATATTAGTTCTTAATTCTAATTTAGTTGTGAGTCATTGGGCTCTTAAACAAATCGTGCTCCACATTTATTGTCTGTATAATGAGAAGTTATCCGTAAGGACACTCCAACTCTTCCTGTTTTTCAGAACCCCATTCTATAGGGTATATCCATCGACTTTGGTTGCCACCTGTCCTTAATGTACTACAGTTGACCTGGGATCAACAAGGAAGAAGGGAAAAGAAGAGTGCAAAAATCGCCCCCCCAAAAAAATTTTTATAAAGTATGCTCCAAAGACAGATTGGTCTCTACTTGGCATTTGGCATTCAATTAATTAGAGTTTATATGTGCCATAGGAGATTGGAGAGGAGATAGTTAGATGTTGTATCGAAAATGTGATTCTTAGGTTTGAAGAATATAAAAGGTTTTGATAAATGGAGTGGACATAGTGAAGTTTTTACATAGCAGACATATCATGGGAACAAATACAGACGTACAAATGAAAACCATATGTCTGGAGGGAAAAGAGAGAGGTTGAAAAATATTCAAATAATACTTTTATTTTGGCTTATCTAATCCCAGAATAGTTAAGCAGAAGTTGACTTGCAGTGAGTCTTGAACATTGGTGATTAGTGATCAATTGCTGCCTAACAAAGTACCACAAACTTAGTGGTTTAAACAACACCCACTTGTGTCTTACTTTCTATAGGTCATCATTGAGTATGCTGACTTAGCTGGCTTCCTGCTTAGTGTCACTCAGGCTGAAATTGAACTGTCAGCTGAGACTGCTATTTTGTCTGAGACTCTGGGTCCTCTTTCAAGTTCATTAAGGTTGTGGGAAGAATATATTACCTTATGGCTATAAAAGTGGCATCCCCATTTTCTCGATAATTGCTAGGCAGAGGTCTCTTTTAGTAAATGGAGGCCTTGTATTCACAAGCTCTCTGAATTCAGGAGCATTAAATGTTTCTTAGAGGTCAGCAGGAGAATGTCTCAATGACACTTTCTTTTATTGGGGTCACCTGATTATGCCATATCCTACCAACATAGTCTCCCTTCTGATTAACTCAGAGTTATAAATAGTTCATTTATAACATAATTATGGGAGTGATATCATATTATAGGCACTAGTCCTGCCCACATCTAAGGCATCTTCACCAGAGGTTGGAGATTTTGAGGACTGTCTTAAAATAATGCCTTCCAGGACCAGCAAATGGTGTAATCGTTATGTTGCTGGACTCCCACATGGTCAACTGCTGTCTGAGTCCTGTTAGCAGCTTAAAACTCATGCTGGGCACGTGTATGTGCATGCCCAAGATTCCAAGAGGAGAATGGAAGAGAAGGGATTGAGGCATGTCCATCTCCCCTGGGGAGTGATTCCTCACTTTGTCTCTCTGTCTCTCCAGTAAGCATACATGCCCTATAGCAAAAAACCACCCTAAATAAATAAATAAATAAATAAATAAATAAATAAATAAATGATGCCTAACATGGCTGAACAGAGGAAATGTTGTATTATAATAAGACATTATTAAAAGTTTATTGCTTTTATAAGATAGTTGTGTTATATAAATCAAGCATAGAGAGATATATTACCATATACTCTTTCAGACTGATGTTAGATGACACACTTCTGCCTCTCAGTTACCTCCATAAGGCCTGAGGCATTCATTCCCTCAAGTGTTGGTAGTGTGTCCCCTGAATGATCACCGCTGAGTCCCACCCTAGAAACTACCCACTGCCAAAGGGAGTTGTCTCACCTAAGACTATATCCCATCCTCAAAGGAAGCTACCTCAATGTCTGGTCTATATAGCAAGTACAGATCTTCCTTAGTTTAGGACATTTCTGAAAGGACATTTCAATCACAGAGTTTCCCATGGGATCCTCTGAGATATTTCTTAAAAAGGCAGATCTGAACAGAGCAAACATTCTTGCCCACTAAAATGCCTTGAACTTTGCATGACACACTTCAACATCAGCAAATTCAACCTTTTCTGGAACCATCCTACATTTATAGGTGGGGTTGTTATAAATTTCCAAAATAGCTTCTATTTCCACAGGAAGTTAATGCAGAGAGTGATCCTAGATGGCATATTCTGAGATGAGATTTTAGGCATGATCGCTTCTGGCAGACTGACAACCAGAACCAATTACTGTTGATTGCTAGAATACTGACAGAATCTAGAATGCAGTAGCAATGCAATGATTAAAGTGATGAAATGGGATGGGATGCCTATAGGAAGGAATATATTGGCAAATGAAATGATTTAGATTTTTAAGGGTTTGTGGAAAGTAGTTACTTTTACCATGGCCATATGATAGAACAGCTGTTGCTTAGACATGTGAATACATTGTGAGGGGAGAAGGTGACATATAAAATCAATTATTAATATTACCAAGTTTTTAATTTAATTTTATTTATTATTATCATAATCTTTTTATATTACATTGAATCACATGTGTCTTTTCAGTGTATTACATTTATTTTTCCAGCAGGATTACCATGCATATCAGTCAAGGCAAAGACATTACTATCCATATCATCATCATCAAATAGCTTTTAATATTACCAAGTTTTTAAATATATTCTTTTTTTGGTCATAGGGCGAATGCACTTGGCAGAGAAAGAGAGAGAGGCAGAGAAAAGAAAGTGAGACGTAACCCCCTGGGGTGATGGCCAGGCTGCAATCCCTTCTCCATTCTCTTCTTGGGATTTTGGGCATACATGCAAATGTACCTGGCATGATTTTCAAGCTGCCTAGTCTAGAATTTGAATCATGTTTGGCCATGTGGGAGTATAGCACCTTAACTACCATGACAAATGCTGGCCCCTAATATTACCAATTTAATGTAAGATATGAAGGTTGGAGTGTTTTGGCATAATGTTCAAAGACTTTTCTTCTTCTTCACCTGGAGGGCAAAAGGAACTGAGGATAAGGCTCATCATTTAGAGAGAGGCAGTTTCCAGAAAAGGTTGAATTTACTGATGTCAAAGTCTGTTATGCAAAGTTAAAGGCATTTTAGTGGGCAAGAAATGGGAATCTGGGACATGGAATGGGATGTGGGTCAATTCAATCAATAGCTTGAATACTCATATCACTGTGACCCTCAAAGACTAAAGAGAGGCCTAAATTTCCCTGTTAAATGAATACACTTTTTATCTATCTTAATAGACTGAAGGAGTATTAAATATCCAAGAGAATATGCATCCCTTTTGGGATCTTCATCTACCTATCCTCTGGGCCAATAGACTGAGCTAGAGTAATGTCCCAATATAACCTGGCAAAGAAAGTACTGAGCCTGCTTAAGGGAGGAAATCCAAAAATGCTGTAGAGGATTTATACAGTGGGGACTGGAATAACATTTGGGGATCAAGAGAAAAGAAAGATAAGTTTCAAAAAAGGAGAGCATATTCATATGGGATACATGATTTTACAACTTGAAAATACAACACTAATATGTTGAGATGGCTTTGGACGCATCAAGAAAGTAAAGACTCAACACGGTGAAATAGACATGACAGAATCTCTGTGGTAGGTGGTTGAAGACGATATAGAAAACTTCAGAGAAGTGATACTAGAGTGTATAAAATGTGAAAGGCCAGAACACTGCCCAGTTTTGACCTTCAGAATTACCTAGAGGACACTCAGGTTAGAAGTGACAGGAAATATGCTTGTGGGAGGAGTGTTAGCAATGTGAGAAGATCAGTGGTGGCAGTTCTCTTTATGCTAATGGTGGATGTTGTTGATACAAAAATGGGAATACAGATAACTATACCAATGATAGATAGGATCCCCAAATACAGGCCCAGTAGAGGCATTTAACCTTAAGAAAAGTACCATAAGGACCTTAATGAGCAACAGAGGAGATCTGTCAGGCAGAGGCTCTTGACTTATAAAAAGCTGTGAAGATGGTCAAGAAAGCATCACATCACTATGGTCATTATAGAAGTCTATGTTGATGACTAGCCAACCTGTGTTTTGCTTAATATATTACTATAGATATACTATTTCTCAATTTATACAACATAAAGGAGTCACAAATAGGTAATCAGCTGTCCCAATAAAAATTTATAACCCTTTGTCTGGTACCCAGAATTGAACAAATTATCAGAAAGCAAAGCCAAATCCTCAGTAATAAGGAATCTGATAACACAGAAAGTGTATATCATAATGATGGCCCTTGACTTTACCCTAGTTGATCTATGACCAATTACCTGAGTAATTGGACTGAAGAAAAAACACACCTATGTATTTTAAGAACAGCTAGATCTAAAATATTGTCAGACTCTGTTAGAATGAAAGCATTTGGACCTTATAATAAATAAATTCCTGGAGAACATTTGACTTAAAATGAGTCAACTAGTTTGTTGTCATTTCCCTGGTACTCAAATTTATAATTTTTTATTAGTTAAAACCTTCAGGCCCAAGTCCACATGGATCCTGAACTCCAGCTGTGATCTAGTGCTTTCAGAGACTTAAAATGAAGATTTTTCTGCTGAGACTTCTTCCTCACTTATTTCTAGTGGGTAGTGTTACCTGTCTCTTTGTCTCCAGTTCTCTCTGTCTTTCTGGGTCTCCCTGAGTCTTTAAATTTTTTAATTCTTTTTTTAAGGTAAAGTATTCTCTGGGCTTTCAAGCCTCTCTATTGTGTTAATAGGTGTCTCTCCCCTTCTGTTTAAGAAAGGCACAAACCCAGGCCCACCTCCACATAGATCCTGAACTTCAGCTGTGAACTAGTGCTTTTGCGTGGCACTTGTGCACTGTACAGTTTTCAGTTTTTCCATTTTAATATTAAAATTCATAGTTTTTTTTATTATCTTTTATTTCTTATTTGTTTTCTTCTTTCCTTTTCTTTAATTCTTTTTTATATCTTTACTCATTTGCTTCTCAGCCTCTGCTCATTAGGTGTCTAGACAGGTCCAAGTGAACAGAATCTATACATCTGAATACAGTTAAGGTCAGAATATTCCTCTATTCCCACTGATTCTGATGCACTACGAGTGAGAACAGAATGGAAGAGAGATTGCAGATCACTTCCTCCTGCACGCCTCTGAACACTCAGACCGAACTTCAAGAATTAGAAGAAACGCATCACCCACCTGATGACTAGAAATCACCGCAGGGTCACAAAATACATTAAAAAAAAAAAAAAAAAAAAAAAAAAAAAAAAAAAAAAAAAAAAAACCAAAAAAAAAAACAAGAAAATACCTCTCCTCCAAGGAAAAATAAGTCCTCTTCTCCTCAGACAGTATGATGAAATTCATGAAAATGTCTGAGAAAAAATTTAGAATTTTCATGGTGACAAAACTGACAGAGATCAAAGAGAAGTGAGACATTGAACTGTTAAAGAGGCAAGGGAAAGGAGCTGATGAGTTTCAGGAGGTGAGGAAATTCTTGCAAGATCTAAAAGAGGAATTACACGCTTTACAAAAGAATCAAATGGACCTGTTAGAGATGAAGACTATAATACAGGAAGTCAAAAACTCCCTTGAAAGTATTCAAAGCAGACTAGATCACACTGAAAATCAAATCTCAGTTGTAGAAGAATTGATGGCCTAGAAAAATCCACCACAAAGACTGAGAAAATTGTCCAAAAACATGAGATTACTATATGTGAAATACTAGATACCATCAAACATCCAAACATCTGGATAATTGGTATCCCAGAAGGGGAAGAGACCCATAAGGGCATTGACAATCTATTCCATGAAATCCTGGAAAAAAACTTTCCAAACCTAGAGAAGCATTCAAAGATCCAGTCCCAAGAAATACAAAGGACCCGAAATAGAATTAAGCCAAGAAGATCTTCTCTAAGACACTTTATAGGCAGATTGATCAAAACCACAGACAAAGACAAAATATTAAGATTGGCAAGAGAGAAACAGTAAATTACCTACAAAGGATATCCCATCAGACTGACAGCGGATCTCTCATTGGAAACAATGTGAGTGAGGAAAGAATGGGAAAATACATTCAAAGCATTAAGGGAAAAGCAATTGCAACCATGTATACTATATCTGGCAAGATTATCCTTCACATGGGAAGAAAAGACAAGAAAATTCTCAGATAAACAAAATCTGAAAGAATTTACCAACACCAGACCAGATCTCCAAGAAATTCTGCAGGGAGTGCTATACCAGGAAAATTAAATATAGTCACACAGAAATAAGACTTCAAAAGCTAAGAAAATGGCCAGCTTAATCATGGGGACAATTCTGGAGTTGAATATTATAACTCAGAATTTAACTGGGAAAATTGAATCACAACAAAGGATAAAGTACATGAGACTGAACTGCTGAAATAGAATTTTATGACTTTTGACTAAAATATTGTTGGTTTTTTCCTAGGCTTTGTTCTCTGATTTTAAGGGTATTTTTCTTGTCCTGAGCTGCTGATAGGTTCATTACTTACTATTTGAACAGAAGCCCAACCTGTTTCCTGGCTTTAAGTTTTAAGCATATTTCCTTATCATTTCTTTGATTTATTAAAGTTAAATCTACTTTTCTTGAAATTAAAAAATATAGTAAAAAATACATAATTAATGACCATAGTACACTATATAGCATCAGGTAGGTGCTACCTTATAGTATATTCACTCTACTCAGAGTTTCATGCCTTTAGTCAGACATGTATTCATAGATGTGTATATATCAGCAGAGCTTGCTATTAAAAGTAGTTAGATTATTTAAGAAATTTTGCGAATCAATAAAATGGGGGGGATGGAAAACAACTGTGGACACCTAAGATAGTGTGGGAGGAGGGTGGGAAATAGGGGGAAAATATATATACATATATATATGAAACTAGAAATGGAAAATTACTGACAATTACATGTATGATTAAGCTACTATGCAGCATCTTCTGGATGGGAAATTACATTTTGTATGCTGTGACAATGTTCAGTGAATCGATGTAAATTAATTAAAAAAAAAACTTCAAAGTGGTTCCTTTCCATATGGAGTTGTAAATATAGTAGAGTAAATGGAATGAAACTCACTGAATCTATATCCCCTCTAGCCAAGAGATTAAATTAAAAAAATTAATACTGAATTTTGGGAGCTTGAGGAGTATGAATGGCAGTAATTATTACAGTTCTATCTTCAAAGACCCGAAGAATGCAGGATGGATGGTACCATCAACCCCATTTAATTTATTTGAACAGTCTAGCTTATGTTAGATAGATTCTGGTAACTGACAGTCCTCTACAACAAATTCAACCAAACTATAGTCTCAATTGCAGCTACTGTGCCACAGCAGATTAATTTGGCCTCAAGCAAATAATATTGTCTTTGATCTGGAAAACTGAAGTTTTTCTATTTTACTTCCCTATACAGTAGTCACAATGGGAAATTCTCCAACTGGAGAGAGCAGTGATGATTCGCATGGCATTCACTTATGAAGAAAAGGGAGTGGCTTCTTGTATCCAGGCTCATAGGAAATGGCAAGAAATTGGTTTGTTGGAGACCTAGAGAAATACCAGAAGAGTCAAAGAAAAGGAGATTGGGGCAAGCAGGCAGTATGGTGGTTAAGGTGACGGATTTCCATGTGGCCACCACTGTTCGAGTACTGGATGCCCCAGCTTGAAAATCACCTCAGACATGTGTGTGTTTGTATGCCCAAGATCCTGAGAGAGAATGAAGAAGGGATTGTGGCAAGGCCATCCTCCCTAAAATGGTGATTTTTCACTTTACCTCTCCCTGTCTCTCTCCTTGAAACATATGTGCTCTATGACAAAAATCACTCCCTCCCCACCACACACACACACAAAAAAAAAAAAAAAAGGGAAAAGAAAATAAAAGAAAAAAGAGAAAAAAACAAAGAAATTTTAATTTAAGGCATGTGAGCAGTACTATGATGATGAACATGAAATGAGAAGATTTTGTATTACATAACAACCAGTCAGGAGCACCCACATGGAAGTGTCTGTAAACAACTGAGTAGACAGAATGACTTTTGCTAGTTCACATCTACCAGATTTAATGTTTTGCCTAATGGGTCAAGAACAGAACAGCATGGGGACAGTGAAGGAAGATGTGCTTACATCCAAAAGTCTCGTACCTTATTTTCTAAAGCTAGCTACTGCCACTGCCAAATGTTCAATATGGCAGCAATTTAACACCAAATAGGTACCATTCTCCAAGGAGAAAAACTAGTATTTGATAGTAAGCTGATTATATTAGACCACTTCTATTCTGGAAAGAGAAGTGATTCATCTTGACTGAAATCAACATATATTGTGGGTATAGTTTACCTTCTTTGACTGTAAGAACTCAGGGCTTAAACAGGCTTTTCTCGATAAAGTACATGAGACTGAACTGCTGAAATAGAATTTTATGACTTTTGACTAAAATATTGTTGGTTTTTTCCTAGGCTTTGTTCTCTGATTTTAAGGGTATTTTTCTTGTCCTGAGCTGCTGATAGGTTCATTACTTACTATTTGAACAGAAGCCCAACCTGTTTCCTGGCTTTAAGTTTTAAGCATATTTCCTTATCATTTCTTTGATTTATTAAAGTTAAATCTACTTTTCTTGAAATTAAAAAATATAGTAAAAAATACATAATTAATGACCATAGTACACTATATAGCATCAGGTAGGTGCTACCTTATAGTATATTCACTCTACTCAGAGTTTCATGCCTTTAGTCAGACATGTATTCATAGATGTGTATATATCAGCAGAGCTTGCTATTAAAAGTAGTTAGATTATTTAAGAAATTTTGCGAATCAATAAAATGGGGGGGATGGAAAACAACTGTGGACACCTAAGATAGTGTGGGAGGAGGGTGGGAAATAGGGGGAAAATATATATACATATATATATGAAACTAGAAATGGAAAATTACTGACAATTACATGTATGATTAAGCTACTATGCAGCATCTTCTGGATGGGAAATTACATTTTGTATGCTGTGACAATGTTCAGTGAATCGATGTAAATTAATTAAAAAAAAAACTTCAAAGTGGTTCCTTTCCATATGGAGTTGTAAATATAGTAGAGTAAATGGAATGAAACTCACTGAATCTATATCCCCTCTAGCCAAGAGATTAAATTAAAAAAATTAATACTGAATTTTGGGAGCTTGAGGAGTATGAATGGCAGTAATTATTACAGTTCTATCTTCAAAGACCCGAAGAATGCAGGATGGATGGTACCATCAACCCCATTTAATTTATTTGAACAGTCTAGCTTATGTTAGATAGATTCTGGTAACTGACAGTCCTCTACAACAAATTCAACCAAACTATAGTCTCAATTGCAGCTACTGTGCCACAGCAGATTAATTTGGCCTCAAGCAAATAATATTGTCTTTGATCTGGAAAACTGAAGTTTTTCTATTTTACTTCCCTATACAGTAGTCACAATGGGAAATTCTCCAACTGGAGAGAGCAGTGATGATTCGCATGGCATTCACTTATGAAGAAAAGGGAGTGGCTTCTTGTATCCAGGCTCATAGGAAATGGCAAGAAATTGGTTTGTTGGAGACCTAGAGAAATACCAGAAGAGTCAAAGAAAAGGAGATTGGGGCAAGCAGGCAGTATGGTGGTTAAGGTGACGGATTTCCATGTGGCCACCACTGTTCGAGTACTGGATGCCCCAGCTTGAAAATCACCTCAGACATGTGTGTGTTTGTATGCCCAAGATCCTGAGAGAGAATGAAGAAGGGATTGTGGCAAGGCCATCCTCCCTAAAATGGTGATTTTTCACTTTACCTCTCCCTGTCTCTCTCCTTGAAACATATGTGCTCTATGACAAAAATCACTCCCTCCCCACCACACACACACACAAAAAAAAAAAAAAAAGGGAAAAGAAAATAAAAGAAAAAAGAGAAAAAAACAAAGAAATTTTAATTTAAGGCATGTGAGCAGTACTATGATGATGAACATGAAATGAGAAGATTTTGTATTACATAACAACCAGTCAGGAGCACCCACATGGAAGTGTCTGTAAACAACTGAGTAGACAGAATGACTTTTGCTAGTTCACATCTACCAGATTTAATGTTTTGCCTAATGGGTCAAGAACAGAACAGCATGGGGACAGTGAAGGAAGATGTGCTTACATCCAAAAGTCTCGTACCTTATTTTCTAAAGCTAGCTACTGCCACTGCCAAATGTTCAATATGGCAGCAATTTAACACCAAATAGGTACCATTCTCCAAGGAGAAAAACTAGTATTTGATAGTAAGCTGATTATATTAGACCACTTCTATTCTGGAAAGAGAAGTGATTCATCTTGACTGAAATCAACATATATTGTGGGTATAGTTTACCTTCTTTGACTGTAAGAACTCAGGGCTTAAACAGGCTTTTCTCTAGGGAACCACATCTGACCAGGAAACCCTCCTTGTAGCAGAGAGGAAATAGTAGTATGCTTATGGTCATGGGATCCAAGAGTCTGTTCCCATATTTTACAATACCGAATCTGTGCTCCTGAGAGCAGGATAGCTTTTTTTTTTTTTTTTTTTTTTGAGAGATTTTTGCTATGGGGTGTGTGTGCTCGCTGAAGAGTCAGAGAGAGACAGAAAGCGAGAAATCATGCTGCAATTCTGTCTCCTCCATTCTCCTCTTGGGATCTTGAGCATGCATGCACTTGTGCCTAGCATGAGTTTTAATCTGTAGGGTCTGAGACTCAAGCCTTGGTAGACTATGTGGGACTCCAGCGATGTATCCATTATGCCATCTGCTGGTCCCAAAAGCAGGATGGTCTTTTGACAAAGAAGCTAAGATAATGATTTGGAGATAATTTCCTATTAGCATGGGAGCCACACTCTAAACTGAGGTATATAACCTCAGTCAATTAACCATTATCAGTAATGTGTTACTGACAGATTGAATATGTTGTCTTGTAACAACAGGGTAAGTGTGATCTAGTCCTACATTACTCTCAGTAGTCCATTTGGGGGATTTGTTTTTCCCTTTTCTGCAATTATCAGCTCTGTGACTTCAAAAGTCTTGGTCCCTGATACAGACATGCTTCTACCAGGAATAAAAACTATTAATGCTGTCATGATTTTCGGGCTCCAAGAGATCTTCAGCAAAGAAAGGAGTCATCATCCTGATAGGAACAATGGACCCTGAATATCACGTAGAGGTGGGATTGCTGTTAAACATGGATGCAGGGAATCTACTCTGGCATTGCTTGATAATTCCCCTAGTACCTTTTGATAGCAAATAAACAAATGTAGTAGATAGTCTAAAAAGGAATATGGAACCCAATGTTTCAGTTCCCTTAGTAATAACGGTCTTGCTTATTCCGCCCCCCCTCCCCAAATGAGTGTGTAGGCTGAAATTGATGCCATCAATTATAGGCATACAGAATGAATAGGAGTGGAAGAAAGTAATGGGTATCATTTGCATCTCAAAAACCAGCTGCAACTAGTTTTCCCACTAATTATTCTGCATATTTTCTCAGAGAAAAGAAACCAACCAGGGTACAGAGAAACTGTTCCCATATGGGATAACATTATCACATGCTCATATCCCTTGTCAGGATATCCCCAAAGTAGTTCTATTCCCAGTTGCTAGAGTTGTTGCCTTCTAATTGCTCATAGCTGAATCCTTCCCAGAAACTACTTTGGGTCAAATGGGATTTCCTCACTCAAAGTAACTGCTGCTCTCCAAATACAAACTGTGCATGCTAACCAGTTCTTGATAGAGTATAGAGGACCAAACACTTCTTCAATTCAGGATCTCTCTGAAGGACCATTCCAGCTTCAGAGCTGTTGGAAAGTTGAAGCCATTTCTGCAACACAACTCAACATCCTTCTCTGCCCAGTTCTGCCTCTTTTACTCCTGCATAGGTGCCATAAGAGCAGTCTCCAGCGAATCACATGTATGTAAATACCCACCTTAGACTCTATTTCCTAGGGAACCCATTCTGCAATATTATATTAAGTACATTAGCATGCATTTAAACTATTAGGCAGAACTTCCCTGTTGCCATCCTGGCCCTCACTTCCAAATGCCCCACTTTCCAAAGTGTAGGTCTTCCCCTCTGTTGATCTTGGAGTTTCCATAGACCACCTTTGCCATGATTTCTTCCTAGGATGATGGAGTTTTTTGTTTGTTTGTTCCGTTGGTTCTTTTTGATTTATCAGAGGTCAGAGGTCACGTGAGTGAGTGAGAGAGAGAGTCAGAGAAGGGGGAGTAAGATATCCCCCATGGAGTGTGTTTACACTGAAAACTCTTTTTTTTTTTTTCAGAGAGAGAGAGATTTTTGCTGTAGGGCACATGTGCTTGCTGTTGCTGGAGAGACAGAGAGAGATATAAAGTGAGAAATAACCCCCCAGGGGGATGGCCATGCTATACTCACTTCTCCTCCGTTCTCCTCTTGCCATTTTGGGCACACGTGCCCACCCAGCATGAGATTTAAGCTGCCGGGCCTGGGACTTGAACCGTGGTCCACTTTGTGGGAGTCTAGTGATGTAAGCATTACACCATCTGGTGTTTTTCTAGCCTCCAGAGCTGAGATTAGAACTGTGGTAGCCAACTGGAATCCAGCTCCCTTAACCACTAGGCGATGAGCAGCTCCGTTTTCCTTATCTTTCCCGTGATTATGAATGCTCATGAGATCCCTGTTAAGTTATAGCTCAAATGACCCAATTTAACAGCCTCTCCCTGTATTCATCCTTTTTTCTTTTTCTGACCTGAAGCCTATTTGGGGTTGTTTACTCCAGATATTCCATTCTGAGCAATTTAGTTCTAGCCTTCTGAAATTCTCCAGTTTTCCTTTTTTACCCAACCTTCCACATTTTTCATTGAGCATATCTCTGCTCAGTTCTGACTTCATGCACGGAAAGTATGCCTGGATTGCTCTCAAACACACGTTTTTAGAAACTCATGTAGGACAAATACAAATTTAAAACATGTTTTTATTAGCTAGGTCCTACATCAATTGACTTTAAAAACATTTAAAAATATTTCTGTCCTCTCAATTAAAGTTGATCAAAATATTTTATCAACCCTTAGGCCACATTAACTTTTGAGGAAAAATATATGATTTTGAAAATATAACAGCAAAAAAAAGAAAAACAAGAAGAAATAGTAAGCAGACAGTAGAGATAAAACTGAAATCCAGTGAAAAAGTTCACTAAGAAAATACATGCTTTTTAATAACCTTCTATTTAGAGCAACATTGTGTCAGACAGTGGAAGTAATACAAAAAAGTATATTTAACAGTTATCAGTAATAAGCACATTAATAAAAATGGAAATGCAGAAGGTCCCACCTAAAATAACAATAAGAAGATAGCAATGTTCCAAGAGAAGTGGTTAAATAAAAATGTGAGAGGAGATTTATCGATAAAAGAGAAATAATTCTACTTTTGAACAAGGGAGTATTAGAAGAGTTTGGGATCGTGGAAATGAAATGCATAGATTTTCCAGAGGAGAAAAGACAATACTTTAAAGCAGAATATTATTACTTTCTGCTCTGTGTCTACCATGGTCAAGGAAACAAAATTGTATCAACACTGTCAGCAGACATTTACAGTTAGTTCAGCAGATCGGAGTTTTCCAAGTACTCATATTTTCTAAGAATTTTTGCCAAGTTTGGTTTTGATTTGAACTCTTCCTTGAGATAAATTTCAAACCATGAAAAAACACTGAAATTTTGGCTTACCAATAAGGCAACCTGGATTATACTTTGTGGGACTCTTGGTTCTCAAACCATGCTCAGCACAAAGGCTTCTGGCAGACACAGTCCCATTTCAAAAGCCATTCTAATGGCCAATGAAGCGGGTAAACCCTTCCCTAGACCAACATTCCTGTTTTCAATTATGTAGGTCTCGTTATGGTTTATTTTGTTCTGGACATCCAACCCTGGAAAGACCGAATGTCACTTCCACTAAAGATACCTTATAGAGAAACAGGCAGTTCAAAATTGCAGAGTATTTTATGGGACAAAGTAAAATTATTCTGGAAAATACTTATTAAAACAATATTTTCTTGTCATCTGACGATATATAAAACAGTCAAAGAAATATAAGATTAAGCCCTTTTATATTAATTTTCTTAATGCTTCTTTATTATTTCCTAAAATGTAGTGGAACCAATAAATTTCTCATTTTTGTAGCAGTACCTCTAAGTTCACTTGGCATTTAAAATGATAGCTACCTTTACTGATTATCAATCTATGCTTACATGCTTTATGTACTCATTTTCATTTTATCCTTAACTCCATGATTGAATACTGCTCATATTTTATACATAAGGACATGGCGGCTTAAAGATATTAAATAATTTTTCTAGGGTCACCGAGTTAATAAGGATTGAGGCATTTAATAAACATGTATTTTTTTTCTTACTTGCCAAATTGTGGTTTCCCTCCTGGTAGTGCCTTACTCTACTCCTTTCCTGTTGAACTCTGGAGTATGCATGTGACTTGCTTTGGCCAATGGATTTACGTTTTTCACTTCTCAGTGAAAGTGGTGTGAACCACTGCCAAATAGAATTGCATGTGGCTTCTCATGCCTCTTTTCTGTTTCCCACAAGATCAGTCATGCCCCAGTTAGAGACAGCTTCTCTATCATGGTGTAGAGCTTCCTTATTGTAGAATAGCAGAAACCGATACTAGATATGCAGCATGAATGAGAGAAAAACTGTTGTTAGCTCCTACTACGTGGGGGCATTTGTTGACAGCATATTTTTGATTGGATTGATTTCACTCAGTAGGTGAAAATCACTTTGACCTAATTTAAAAGACCTTTCCATTACCCTTATAGTAATTCCTCCTGAATTGCTAGAGTATGAAAACATGACATCCTGAACTCAATTAAAATATCCTGGATGATAGATATAATGTGGTAAGATTATATTTTCATATTTCCCTTCAGAAGTAAAATTACTCTACTCAAAATATTTATATGGAATCTGCCGTGAGTTTTCATTTTTAATCTGTGACGGGACAACAGTATATATGTCTTTCCCTCCAGAGTCCTTAAGAAGATTAAGTACCACAACTATTTTTTAATTTCCCAAAGTGTTTTTCTTTTTTACTTGAAAAACACTTAATAAGTCTTAAATTAACAAAGAGTATCAGTGGGATATTACTGGAAAATATCACTTCATAATTTTTTTTATAACTTAAATCTAGAATTTCTATTGAGTTCGTATAAATTTAATGTCCACTGAATTCTGGTTTGATTATCACTTTTGTTTCTGAATCCAAGTTCTCTCACAGATTTTAGACTTAACAGGCCTTTCTTCTAGTGTTTAGGCTAGAGGGAAAAACTGGACGTTTCTATAGCTAATTTTCTTGTTCTTAAACAGTACCCTCCCCATCCACGGTTTTACATTCAACTGTTTTATGTACTCATCATCAACAGCAGTCTGAAAATAGGTGACTTTATTATATTATATTGTTATATTTATTCTATTTTATTTTGTTAATTTCTTAATATGCCTAATTTATAAGTTAAACTTTATAACGGGTATGTGTGTATAGGAAAAACACAGATAAAGAGGGGTCTATACTATTTGCAATTTTAGGCATCCTCTTGGGTATTTAAAATGAATCACTTATGGATAAATGGGTTCCACTTTATCAATTAGAAGATATATTTTGAATGCCTGTCAGTAAAAGCTTTTACCAGAAAGCATTTAGGTCACTGTATATCTCAAGTTTCCAGTAATATTTTTTAAATAAACTTTTTCACTTCAGAATAGTTTTAGATTTACAGGAAAATCACAAAGATAGCATAATTTCCACATACCCCACACATATTCTCCTATTTTAAAAAATATTTATTTGTTACCAGATGGTGCATGTACTTGCCAGAGAGAGAGAGTAAGTTCCTTGGGGCACATGTGTGCCTCCATTCTTTTTCCCTCTTTCCTCCATCTCACCATGATTTTGCTCACATAGTCACATGTGCCCAGCATGTTTTTCAGGCCACAGAGGCTGGTACTTGAACCCCACTAGGCCTTGTGGGATCTGACTCCCCATACACAGCACTTAGCTACCATGCTATGGGACAGCCCTTATCTATTATTAATATTGTACATTTATACAGTGAATTTATTATAATTGATGACTATTTATTCATTATTGTTATTTTTAAAGAATTATTTTATTTAACTTTATTTATTTATTTAAATTTGACCAGAGAGGGAGAGAGAGAAAGAAAATGAGAAAGCAATCCATCAAGTCCAGAACTCGGGAACCAGCAGTTAGCGTAATGGCTATGTCGCTGGACTCCCACTTAGTTGACTGCTGGACTCCCACGTAGTTGACCGCGGTTCTCCTCCGGCACCTGGTGGCTTAGAACATACGCCAGGCGTGTGTGCGTGTGTGCCCAAGATCCCAAGAGGAGAATGGAGGAAAAGGGATTGCGGCGTGACCATCCTCCGTGGAGGGTGATTTCTCGCTTTCTGTCTCTCTGTCTTTCTCTCTCTGTCTGGCGAGGGCACGCACCCTATAGCGAAAACCTCTCCAAAAGTCCAGAACTCAAACCACAATTGGCCATGTGAAAGTCCAGTGTCCTTAACCACCCCGCCACCTGCCGGTCCCCTGATGCATTATTATTAACAAAATTCCATGAGTTACTCAGATTTCCATATTTTCTGCTTTATTTCCCGTTTCTGTTTTAGGATCCCATTCAGGCATCACATTACAATTAGTTGTCATGTCTCCTTAGGCTCCTTTTTGCTGCTACACTTTCTCATACTACCCTTGATTTTGAAGAACTTAACCATTTTCAGTCAGCTGTTTGGTAGAGTGTAGTCTATAGTAGAATATTCGTAGAACGTAGAATATAGTTGTCTAATGACTTTTTTCTTTTATTACTAGATTGCGGTTGTGAATTTTTGGGTGGAAGTGTTCAGAAATAAAATACTATTTTCATCACATCATATCAAGAGTATAAACTATTGATCTGACTAGTATGTATCAGGCTTTTCTGTAAAGTTAATCTGTTCTCCCTTTTCCACAGTAAGCGCTTTTGATCCTGCACTGTACTTCCCCACACAGCCCTTGTTTAAGGAACGGGAAGGCATACTCACTTCTGTGATAAGAAACTATCTACCTAAGTTATTTGAAATTCTTCCACATGTGAGAGTTATCTTTCTCTCCTAATTTATTTATTTATTAATACTTTTAAAGAGAGAGACTTTTCCCATTAGGCATGTATGCTTGCTGGAGAGACAGAAAGCAACAAATCACCCCACAGGGGCCGAGTCTCTTCTCCTCCATTCTCTTCTCAGGATTGTGGGCATGCACACACACACACACCCATTGTGAGTTTCAAGCCACCTCGTCTGAGACTTGAACTGTAGTCAGCTATGTGGGAGTCCAGTGACATAAATGCTATTCCATTTACTGGTTCCCTCTTCCCCAGTTTATTTAATAACTTGTTTATATTAATATGAACCCATGGACATTTATTTTAAAATTTGAATTATAATGCAATACTATTTTATGTTGTTGCTGCTTGTTCTATCTTTGGACATTAGAAGCTCTTTCAGTTGACTTTTGAGTCCCTATGATATACTCCTATCAGTTCCTTGTTTCTTTTATTTATTTTTGTTATCATTGTTCCTTTAAAGCATTCTCTTCTTTTCAGATGCTACAAAATGCTCCAAGCTCATCTCATACATTTTCTTTGCAAAACCCCCAATCAACCTATTTTCAGAGGATGATCTCAGGTTCCTTACTACCCAGATTTGGGTAACAAATGTGCACATTGATATCAAGGTATCATTGCTTTTAAGACCTCCTAGCTGACAGACAAGGAATGAAATATGTGTATGCTGAACAGTACATATGCATATATTTATAACAATTTCAAAAAGTAACTGTTAAACTGAAAATAGATCATTTTGATTTCTCCCAATTTAATCCTCCACATAGACCATTCTAACCTTCTCCCCTTGCTTATCCGTAACCTTCTTCAACTGTGAGAAACCTGGTCACCACCATCTGACAAAGGATTATCTAATTATTCAGTCCCATTTTATATGTACAGTGATATCGAATTGCTTTCCCATATCATGTGGGCAACAACTGTGAGTACAGTATGAAGCTCCGGGTTAGCACCTTTTGCCTTAAGTCTTGCAGACTCCACTCATCTCTAAGCTTTTCTTAGGTCAGGACAATTATTTTGACATCTTTTGTTGATGATGTTTTATACATTTTTAATAAAGTTATATGGTGGAGCTGGAAGATGGCATAGTGTTTATGTCGCTGAACTTCCACATGGCCAGCTGTGGTTCAGGTCCCGGACCTGGTGGCTTCGTACGTGCATACCCAAGATCTCGGGAGGAGAATGGAGGAGAATAGATTGCATGCAGTGTGGCCATCTTTCCTGGCGGGAAGTGATTTCTCTTTTTTCTTTCACTGTCTCCGTTTCTCTCTGTGACGAGTACAAGTACCCTAAGGCAAAAAAACTCTTAAAATAAATAAAGTTAGATTGTTTTGTCATATTTGGCACTTCGTTTTCCGTTTCACTCAATATCCTGTTTTTGTTTTTCATTTGTATACTTTAAGATTCACTCTTGTGCTGTAAAGGTCCATGAATTTTGGCAAACGCAGTGTCCTGTGTTCACCATTACATGTATACAAAAATATTTTGACTGCCCAAAACTTTCCCTGTGCTTATTTTGTTAAATCCTCTCCCTTCCCTCTGAATTTTTGGCAAACACTAAACTTTTAACTTTAACTACAGTTTGCCTTTTTCATAATGACATATTCTTGGAATTATAACATGTATAACTTTAAAAAAATTGGCTTCTTTTGGATAGCAATACATACTTAATATGTATCCATGTCTTTTTCTGGCTTGATAATGTATTTATTTTTTCTTTTAATTTGCCAGAGGGTGCATGTACTCATTAGAGAGAGAGAGGGAAAAGTGAAAAGTATCCACCGTGAAGAATGGACACACTACAATGCCATTTCCATTTCTCCTTTCGGGATTTTGGGCATGCACGCACACATGCCCAGCATGTTTTTTAAGCCACTGTCTCAGGGAGTCTAACTGCACAATTGGCCATGTGAGATCCAGCACTTCAGCTTCCATGCAACCAGCTGGCCTGTTAATTTTGTTTTGTGTATGAATTATATTACATGGAAATACTTTTATACATATATTGCAGTTTGTTAATATTGCCACCTATTAAAGGACATTTTGTTTGCTACCAGTTTTGGGTAGCAAATGAATAAAACTGCTATACACATATAGATTATAGTTTAGATGTAGGTTTTTAAATCTGTTGGATAAATATCTAAGACTGTGACTGCTGAACTGAATGATAAAAGTCTATTTGTTAGGTTGTAGGG
>NW_006159700.1:4136918-4210469 GCF_000334495.1 Tupaia belangeri chinensis
CATGATGCATTTTTACATAGAAAAACAGAAAAATACGTCATGACTCTCCTGATGACCTAATAATTTTGTAAGAAGCTGCCAGACTATATTACAAAATTTCTGTACCACTTTCCACTTACATAGTAATAAATGAGAGTCTCTATTTGTTCAATATCTTAGCTAGGATTGTGAGTATTTTGGATTTTTCCTAATGTAATGTCTTAGTTCAAAAGAAATAGATAACATTAAGAACAACCAAAATCTAAATACTTGGTAATACTATTTTCTTCTGTGAATCATAAGTTCAGGTAAGTTTCATCAAGGTCTATTTCAGAATATTTTAACATCAGTTGCTATGATAAATGCAACATATCATTAATAACTTATCACTACCCAAATATAATTTTACTGTAAAAAGAAACTAGAACCAAAATTATAACTAGCACTTATAGCAATATGTGTTAATACAGTACCTATACATTTTAAAAATTAAAAATATAGTACAGAACCTAATACAGTCTATCATATGACCAACACAATACAATTCACATATGCCTACACTTAAGTACTCAGTAGAGAGAAATTCATGTCAACTAAACTTAATTACTCCATATATTTAACAAATATTCAGTTTGCAGAACATTTACAGTCATAACATTATCGATATTAACATTGACTTTCATTTTGTAATTTTTTAATTATATTTTTCCTTTTCTCTACTCAAAGAAAATATTACATTCCATTTCTTAGCACAGTAAATTATTTGATTTTCTTATTTTAATCTTACAAATTGATTGTCTATTAAATAGCATGAACTATTATAAAACATACTTAACCTCATTTGAACTGTATGTCAATAGAAAATATCTATACCCTATAGATTTTAGGATATTCATATAAAAACCCACTTGTTTCTGTTGTACTTTAATATCTATAAGCATAAAGAATCATGATATAGTAATCAGAAGTTCTGTTAAATGATTCATACCCATTGATGTACACTGTGAAAAACAATGTTTGTGTGCTGACATATATTCTATTCACACAAAAAAGACTTTCATATTTGTGAACAAAATTCATTTAGGCATAATAGACATAATTAAATGTAAACTCGTTTAATTGTATGTTTAACTGATAGTGTTTGCAGCTGTCTTCATCCTGAGATCTAAGAACAATAGAAGTCATTATGAAATGCTGTACAAACTTTCTACTTCGAAGCCATGTTTCTGTAGTTTGCTAATAACGCTTTCATTTTATGCTGATCTGCAATTTTGAAAGTCATATTTTTAACCCAAGTAGTTGGCATAATTTCTAGAGCAGTGGCTTCATTCTGGGAAATCTGGCTTCCATGATTAGTGGTTTGACTGCAGTATTTCCAATTTATTGCAGTAAGTTGCTGTACTTGTGGTTTCACATATACCAAAGGATATTCTATGATGAATGCTGGATGGAAAAGACTGGTCATCACACAGTGATCTTTCTACCCACATGGACATACCACAATCTCTATTGGTAATCTTGAAAGTGTGGCAGTCATAAATAAACACTGTTCTTGCCAATATATATTCATTATTTATACTACTTTCCTTTGATGATTTTGCCTTTGGCAACTGAAATGAAAAAAAAAAAGTGTATTTAAAATGTTTCCAAAACGAATAGCCTAAGTTATTTTAATATTTGGCTGTAACCAAATTCAGAATTGCATTTCTAGAACTTCAGTTCTGTACATGAATCTATGAAGAGAGAGATTTCTTTCACAGGGATAGGAATATAGTCACAGTGGTGAAATAGCCAGGGTACAAAAAATTTCAATATTCCTTTTAGAATATGTGCATTTCAGGTAGAAAAAAAGGATCTGTGAAGGACAATAACCTTTTTTTTTTTTTTTTTTTTTGTAAACCACCCCGGGGGAAAAGCCCACGAGCAAGAGAGAGATTTCTTTCACAGGGATAGGAATATAGTCACAGTGGTGAAATAGCCAGGGTACAAAAAATTTCAATATTCCTTTTAGAATATGTGCATTTCAGGTAGAAAAAAAGGATCTGTGAAGGACAATAACCTTTTTTTTTTTTTTTTTTATTGTATACCCACTCGGGAGAACAGACTCCAGTCAGCACAAAAGGATCTCATTGGAGAAGTTTTTAACATTAAGCATCTGTCTTTAAGTATTAAAAACCTAACTTCAGTTTTATTTTTAAATACCATCACATCTGACCTTTTGAAACAGAGCTGAAGTTTCTCTCTGCCTTAAATTGCTCATTCTCATGAAGAACAATAAAGAATTAATGCATCTATTGTAATCTCACTTGGCCTTTCTTGAGAACAAGCACATTCCAAAATAACTCTCTCTGTTCCTTATATCATCGTTACATTGTTGCATTTCACATAAAAATGAATTCATTATTATATTTTTACTGAAAAATTTTTCAGAAAAAGACCACTGGTATTAGAAGCAAATTAATATTAAATATCTTATGTAATAAAAATATGTCATGCAGACTTTAACATATACAAATGAAAATGATAAAACATCGCCTCCTTTTTATTGCTCCACTTATTTTGTTTTATTTCTTATTAGAATATTTTCATGCACACATTTTTGGACATTTTTGTCCAATTTTCCTTTGACCTTCTAATTTTTAGTTGAGGAACAGTGCAGGAAACAATCTGGTTTTGATGGAATTCCAAATTTTGGTGAGTGTGTGTGTTCTAAATAAACTTAACTAGGTCATATGACTCATAGGCTTTCCATGGTCTCATTGAATTTATTTTCTGTCTAGAAACTAGTTAATTAGTCTTATTCAATCAGACAAACATTCTTGATTACTTTTTTAAAAATAATGAATTATTTGCTGAGAAGGAAGTACTGTTTAGGTTTCTTTCTCTTTTGTGAAATATTTTCTAAAGGTTCATAGAAACCTAGTCAATTTGCATAACAAAAGTAAATATTTGAATCCCTTGTGGTTTTTTCTAACTTTAAAAACTCTATGATTAAGGCATAAGAAAGGGATGCACAGTGATGGAAATTGCGCAAGAGAATTGCTGCCTTTGGAAGATTTAACTAGGGATCTTTATGTCCTCTGCATTTTTATTCTTCTATAGGTTAAAAGTG
Source organism: Tupaia belangeri chinensis (assembly GCF_000334495.1). Classification (NCBI taxonomy): domain Eukaryota; kingdom Metazoa; phylum Chordata; class Mammalia; order Scandentia; family Tupaiidae; genus Tupaia; species Tupaia belangeri. Next base: position 4,140,010 of record NW_006159700.1, read on the forward strand.
AAAACAAACAACAACAACAACAAAAACAAGAAAAACTTGATTGAAACAGTTATTCAAAGGAGCATAACTCAATATGTCAATGACAAATTTTATTTTCATCCATTTTGAAGCTTCATTGTAAAACTTGAGCACATACAGGTAGGTTCCTATAAAACCCAGATATGTACGGCTTCTCTGTGAATCTAAATATTTCTATCTGTGTGGACACACTGAAGAATATTTGTGTTTTCATATTTAATGTAGTATTATCATACATGTTTCAGTATTTTCTTTGCTGGTATTTCCCAGATTTAATATACTCTCAGAGAGAAGAACATTTACATTACTTTGGAATCATGCAACCTACCCCTTAAAGTGATCTTGAATTCATTAATATTTTTGTAGAGAAATGTAGTCTACCATTTTTCTCTGGTGGAAATGTATTCTGAACTCTTGTTCTTAACTGTGTCCTTAGGAGTAGGAAAGATTGAGAAAGAAGAAAATCTTCTCATCATGCTTTTGCCTTACAGTTTTATGATTATTGCTGTCTTCTTTATGGGACAATCATTTCTTCTAATTCTCAGCCAAGTACACTATTTACCAAGGAGCCATTGATTTAGTATTTATTTACCACTATCAATAGTATGCAAATAAAATAATGTGAATCAAATTGTTTCTATGGCAATACTTTCTTCTTCTTTTTTTTTTTTAAATTTGCATTAGGGCATATGGACTTACCTGAGAGAAAGAGAGAAGAAAGAAAGGGAAAAAAATCACCCCTTGGAATTTCAGGCATGCATACACATGTCCTGCATGTTCTTGTGAAATCCGCCAGGTCTGGGACTTGAATCACCCAGTCAGCCATTTGGGATCCAGTTGCCTTAACCTCCATACTATCTGTTGGCCCTAACAATGCTCTCTTGACCCCCTTACATGACTTTTCCAAGTCAAAGTTCAGATTAAAGCTCTAAGCATAACTGTAACATCATGGCATAGAGCTTTAAATTTTTACTCAGCGATTCCCTATGGATCAAGCTTAGTTATCTCAAATCAAATGAAGTTCCATATAAGTAATTACTTCTTAATTACTCAAATATTTAAGTAAGGAAGGTTAAGAACATTTTCAAACTTAAATAATTATATGGAAGTAAAATTCGGTTGTTTTATACTGCCATTGTTAGCAGGAAATCATGAAAGTGCAACCAGCTTATTTTTAGGTATTTTCTTGTTTAATTCCTTTTATGTAGAAAAAATGAAGGCTGCGGTCATTGTCAGAGAACTAGGGAAAACTAAAGAGGAATCACTGTAAAAACAACTCTTCATGTAATTCCATCATCCCCATTACTCCCTGAACTGCAAAAGGTCCAACGTGTCTAAAAAATGAACAGGCCAAATATTTGAACATAGCCACTTTGCCAAGTGTGGGTAAGCTGATATCTCTGAAGACGTATGACTCTCCCTACCTGTCTCCTCCCACTCTCTGTACTGTCTAGCACAATTCAAGCTTATTTTTCTTCAATTAAAGCCATTACAGAGAGAGAGAAAGGAGAAACAGAGAAAGGGAGGGCAATTAGTGCTCAGTGAATCTTTGCCAAAATATCTCTGTAAATATTTCTGACATACAATTACCTATTTAATAACAATTATTTAGAGATACTGATAATGAGCAAATTATTTTGAAAAGCATATTAAAAACTTAAGTAGACAACATCACTGAAAAGAAAAGAATATTGATTTTATATGGATCCTAGAATTACATGAGTTTTGTTCAAGTCCTAATAGATTCAACCATCAAATTCTTTTCTTTTCTTTTTTTTTTTTTTTCCTTTCAAAATGTAGCCAAGAAACAAACATCTTTCTTTGCTTTCTTTTCAGGCAAGAACCAGTGTCTGGATCATTTCCAGGCCATCCAGACAGCTATTTCAATTTCAACTGGAACAAGTGACCTTTGGAACAGACTAGAACATAGCAGCCTGGCCAGACAGAGGGGAGGGAGAAGTAGACTGGGAAGGACCCCAACATGTTCTTGTGAAATCTCATTTCAAGTAATAGGATAATAAAAAGTTAAGGGCAGATAAATTAACTTAAAAATATGTAAAACCAATGATAACTGTGTAACCACAATGCGGGACTCAAGGAAAGATACAGTTTTAAGTTTTTAGCTATCATTATTTAAAACATATGCCCCCAAAATAGAATTCTCCTTTCCATGTGTACAGCTAGTGCCACTTAATTATACAGCAGTCGTCTTAGAATCTTCACAACCCCTTTAACCCAATAATCATTCCTTTGTTTTTTCCTCTGTTGATTGGGCCAGATTTCCTTAGCCTATGACTCTATGGCAGTTGTTACGTGCTCTTAAACAATTATCGAGGGCTTTGTTTAGCCATGGTAAAGTTAAAACAATGGTAAATAATCCAGGGAAGGAGAAAACATGGTTTTTTTCCTCCCAATATTTATTCTTTTTTATTCCTCCTCCCCCACAGAGAACATAAGGAATACTAGTTCCCGTCATTAACAAGAAACATGCTAAATAAAGAATTATTCAACCTTTCACTGAATGCTTCCGGATAAAGTTTTGTGCATCAAAGAGAATACAAAGATATCAAGATGTCAAAGGTCAATACTTCCTTCAATACATTTGAAGAAAAAAATAGAAAAAAATTAAAAACTTCATTAAAAATACAAAAAAAAAAAAAAGAATGAGGCCAGTAGGTGGAAAGGAGGTTGAGATGCTGGATTCCCCTTGGTTGACCAGGATTCCAGTCCTGGGCCTGGAAGCTTGAAAATCATGCCTGATGTGTGTGTGTGTGTGTGTGTGTGTGTGTGTGTGTGTGTATGCATGTGTGCGTGCACACGCGCACACTAAACCTGAGAGAAGAATGAAAGAAAAGGGAGTGCAGTGTGACCATCTGCCCTGAAGGGATGATGATTTCTCATTCTCCTTCTCTGTCTCTGTCTAGTGCATGCACCTTATGGTAAAAACCTACCAAAAAAATCCAAAAGAATGTCTTTCTAATTATTTTTGCAAAGATACTATTAACCAATTAGTTAGGTCCAAGTAACCAAGAAACTGAAATGGTATGGAATGCCAGAATGTTTTACAATAGAGAACTGTTGACAGGTCTAGTGTACACTAGAGAATCCTTTTCTTAAAAAAATTATTCATCTAATTTTATTTATTATGATTGTTTTAATTTGCAATAAGGCACATGCACTCATGAGAGATAGGGAAGGGGAAATTGAGAAAGCAAGCCTCTAGGTCTGGCACTTGAACTATGGTTAGCCGTATCAGAGTCTAGTGCCTTAACCGCCACACCACCTGTTGGTCCACTAGAGAATCCTTTAAATAAGATAACTACTATAGCTTCTAGTAGGTCCCCCTTAATAAAAATAGTAACATTTTACAAATGCATTTCCTAGAGTGTTTATAGAGTTGCTTACAAACTAGAAAAGTTTGGCTCAAACAATTTTGACTGTGCATTTGAATAAATGCCCAAGATAATGGTAACATAAATAAGATAATGCAAACTTTTGTAAAATTCTTGTTTCATAATTATGGCGATAGCATTAATTGACACAAATAGAATGTTATGATACAGAAATAAGGAGTTCAGCTGTTTTGATTTATCATGTCAGAAAAGTGTGAAACGAGCCTTTACATTTATCTCCTTCTTAAATATGCCCTCTTTTTTATATTATTTAACTATGATGTGGGAAGCAGTGTTGCTTAAATGCTATCAAGCAGAGTGGAAAGAAATGAATCCAGAGAAAGAGGATGCCATCTGCTATTTAAATAATATACATATTTCACACAAAATTCATTTGAAAGCAAGGAAATGGAAGACCATAACTGATTCTAGGAGGTAGCATCCTTGTAAAAGTAAAGGAATAGCATTTGGAACTAATTCCAGAAGAAATATGTTTTGGGGAAGAGAATATCAGAAGTGGGATACCTTGAACCTTAATATAAGATTAAAACATGGGACAGTGTATGAGAACTGAGGCTTGTGTGGGATTTGGAGGAGGCAGTGAGTGAATTATCTGAAGTTATCTAGAAAGAAGACACTGCCTGCCTGAAGAAAAGAGGTCCAAGGATGATGCCAAACATGCCCACTCAAGAGTTTATTAATTGCATATAAAGAGTGGAGTTTGTGATTTAGTTGTCAAAATTGAGTCCAAGAAGGACCAGCAGATGGCGTGATGGTTATGTCACTGGATTCCCACGTAGTTGACCATGTTTTGTGTCCTGGACCTGGTGGCTTAACTTAAGCCAGACACATGTGCGTGCATGCCCAAAATCTTAAGAGGAGAATGGAGGAAAAGTGGTTACAGTGTGACCAACCCCTCTGAAGTGGGGGCGGGGGTGATTTCTCATTTTCTGTTTCTCTGGCAAGTACGCATGCCCTATAGCAAAAATTTTCTTAAAAAAAAAAAAATTCTGTCCATGATTCTTTAAGTAATTTAACAAAGTCTGAAATCCAAAATCACAAGTCAATATTGGATTCAATAAATGGAAACATTGGATTGAAAAATATTAATGGCCCAATTTTTTTTCATGGTTTTGGTAAGTAATATTAAAAGAGTTAAAAATGTCAGTATCTAGCAATGTAACAAACAAAACCTATCAGAAATAGTATCTGAAAAGGAATTTCCATAATGCTGCTAAAATTTTTTGAAAAACTTTTCAAATTTAAAGTATGAAAAAATAAGGAGAGATGAAGAAACATTGTCATTGGCCTGTTCAGATAATTCTTATCCTGGATATCTGATACTAGCTGGGTTTAGGTGTTGGTGTCCACCCCAGGGCTTGGGTCTGGCTGAATCATGATGAGGGGGCTGCTGGTGAGGAAGAGAAAGAGGACGGAGAAAGAGAAAGCCCTCCATCTTGCCAGGACCTGGGAATTGGAAAGAATGAGACAAAGACGTAGAGTAGAAATGGACACAGGCAGCCTGAGTCTAGGTAGCCCAAGCAACTTGTGTCGCCCAGATGAACTGGACATCTTTATTTATAGTACAAGGAGACATTACACATGCATGTTTCACGACACTTCATGGATTGGTTGCCAGGTTACAGACAATAAGAAGCAATTCACAAAGCTATGAGGGCTTAGTCACACCAGGCCAGGTGTACCCCTTGATGATAATCCCATCAAGAGAAAAATCTCATCTTCTTCTCTAATGCAGAGAACTAGCTGTTAGGTGTGGGGAAGGAGCTAAAGAACTCCATAAGGAGTGCACCACCACACCCAGAGAAGGCTGAAGAACCTTTCAGATGCAGAGCAGGGATTGGATTTCACTAATTGGGGTCAAGATGTTTCTTGAAGTCCATCAGATGTGTCTGTTGGAACGCCCCTAGTAATTTCCACCCTTGCTCTGTCTGCAGCCAAGGTCAGGGAAAGACAAGTTACAAGGTTCTGCCAAACCCCAAAAGAGCATGTGGTGTTTGCTCAGCACATGTCCCCACATTTCCCCCTTTTTTGTTTTAAAGCCAACATGGCCTGAGTTGCTAGGAGGGAGGTCAGCACCAAGGGATACACACAGGCATTAGGTGACTACTATAACAATTAAGTAACATAGTATAAAATTAGTTAACATTATTTTCTTAGAAAGCAGCATTGGTGCTATGCAATTAAGGCAGTATAAGCTATTACGAGATAGATTAACTAAAATATAATTAAACGTGTAGGTCATACATGTAAAAATCCAGTCTACAGACAGTTGAACAAAGCAAATAGCATAGTTAACATTTTTTTGTTTTTGCAGGAATGAGATCCTGGTCACAAGTGTTCATTGAGTTAGCAGTCAATTTGGCACACATAGCAATGAACAAGTTCTCAGGAGTTGGTTCTTTATCTTGTTTCTTCAGCATTTCCTGAGCATCATTAGCTTCGAACCGCAGTCGACTACGTGGGAGTCCAGCAGCATAGCCATTACGCTAACTGCTGGTCCCGGGTACCCACATTTAAATATAGTTAGACATACATGTTCCTGAGGAAGTTTTTGGTTCACATAGTATTTTAACACATGTTGATTTTCAATATTAACTCAAATGCTTCCCTTTTAATTTTATGACAATAAACTAATTGAAGGCAGTAAATCTGCCAGTATGACAGTTATCTGTTAGCAATGTCTACTAGCAAACTGACGAGATGTTTTCTTATCCACATGACACGTGCTAATCAAGTAAAGTGAGTAATAAATGAATTTTAATGAATGAATTAATCAATCATTCATAGGTATGCAAAGACTGCGTATCTGAATCTCATTTTTTCTAAAATACTTAACACCATGGTTTAATTAGGTTCAAAAGTTCATGATTGCACAGTCACAACCCAAATCCTATTTTTAATATCAAATCCACCTTTTTTTAAGATTATCAATCAAGATACTTTTGCAATACTATTAGGCTAAATGGGTCCCCAGTTTTTTTTTCTTTTCTTTTTTTTTTTTGAGAAGTTTTTGCTATAGGGCGTCTGCGTTTGCCAGACAGACAGAGAGAGACAGAGAGACAGAAAGTGAGAAATCACCCCCCAGGGGGGATGGCCACGCCACAATCCCTTCTCCTCCATTCTCCTCTCAGGATCTTGGGCACACACACACACATGCCCAGTGTGAGTTTAAGCCACCAGGTCCGGGACTCGAACTGCGGTCGACTACGTGGGAGTCCAGCGACATAGCCATTATGCTAACTGCTGGTCCCAAGGGTCCCCAGTTTTAAAAAGTGTTATCTACATAATACAGTTGTACCAGATGTTTCTGGTGAATAAACCGAACCATGACTCTCTTCTCAGGAGGATCAAGTCTATTGTTTGCACAACTGAATGATAATTCGCTCCTAAAGTTAAAATGCATGTATGCTTTAGGAAATTAAGTTTAAAAGTGAATATTATTTTCTTCTTTGTCTCTCTCCTCTTTATTTGAGCTCTAAATGCAATGTAATTAGCTTCAGAATGTATGCTAGAGATTATTTATTGAGTAGATTATACAATTTAATTTATTTAAAATCATTTATTCTCAGCAAAATCAACATATCATTGAGTTTACATAGAAATACAATTTTCAAACAGATCATCATAAAAAATGCACTGCTGAAATAAATGTTCATAATTAATAACCAATTATGTACTATTTGATCATGCCAGTAGCAGAATTGATTACCATTAAAAATTGGTAAAGTAACATATCTTAAATGTGCAAATACCATCTTAGTACTCGAGTGTGTTACCATTGATAATAAATGGCCACTAAATATATACCTATTACATAAAGCTTTTTAAAGTACAATAAAAATACAAGTTCTATCTGTTTTAAAAAAAAGCCATTTATATGGCTTCTAAACATCCTCATTATACAAATTCCAAAATACTATATGACAAACAAAATTAGAAAGACTTTTCTTTATGAAACATATACTACTCTCTAATTAAGGTACAATATAGCAGATAACAAAAACAAACAAAAAGGCTCATATACCATTGAACATTATGGAGATACATACAAATATAACATTGCATAAGCATATTTGATATATTTTCCTAGTTAAATGTACCTTTAGCACTAGAAGAAAATTTCCATGAATGAAAAAAAAAATATATTTTTGAGTGTTATCCCCAATCTAAGCCCACATTTTCATTAACCTAATTTATTTTTCTTGTTATATGATAAACCAAATTAGAAATTTTGATCATCAATTTCTGTTGTACTGAATACAAAGTAAAACATTATAAATACAATGGGCAAAGGTATAGGAAACAAGTGTATTTAAAGGTCAGGATTCTCAAGCAAATAGAGAATGAAATGCAAGGGGATTTTATTGCTCATGTTCAAGATTAAATTGAGCAACTTGATTTTCACAAACAACAAGACTCAACAAAACAAATACAGTTAAATTTGCTAAGTAATATTGATAGATCATATAGAATATTTGCCACAAGTTTTAAAGTATCAAAACTAACGGATTATCACAAAATAAACTTTGGTGAGAAAATACCTTTATCAAAGGAGGAAATGTGAGGACGGTCCTTATTTAATGACGAGAAATACATTTGGCAAAATAAATATCAGTAATAGATTGCAACTACAGAGAGTATCTATTCTAAAAGTTGCTTTAGGAAATATGATATCAGATGATATTTAAATGTTACAGCAATGTAGCTCATTAACACGAGTGAAATTTTATTTTCTATTTTTAATTTTGTAAATAGAAAATTTTCATTTTCCCACTATCATTACCAAATAAATTGAATATTTAGAGTACAGCTAATAATAACTAACATTATTATCTTGCATTTACTACTATAAATACTCTAAATACATTTAGTTTAATTATTGGAATTTATATACTTGTTATTGGTCTGTTCAGATCATTCTTAGCCTGGATATCTGATACTGGTAGGGTTAAATTTATCTCCTTCTTAAGTATGCCATCTTTCACTATTTAATTAGTGACTTGGTGGCTTTATATTAAAAGTTTATATTTCCTCAATGATATGAACAATATTTTATACAGAAAATGGTATCCATCTAACCAAAGGTAACATGTTTATTGGAAATAGAAGGTGATGAGTTTGACATTTGCATATTTCTTCAAAATTTTAAAAAGTATTACTCGGGACTCAAAAGCTAACTGGTAGCCTGGAGAATAAACACAATATCAAGGTGCTAATTATTTAGAACTCAGATACAAAGTGGTTATTTGCATACTCTGTCATTCAGTCATAAACTCATCTACAACCGAAACACAAAGGTACATAAAAGGATGATATACTTTACATGATGATTAAAAATAAACACTATAGATCAACACTGAATGAGAGAAAATTTTACTGAAATAATTTTCAAAAAGTTAAAATATATTTAAAAATATATTGGCACATATATAATACCAATCTTGAAGTAATATTGAATGATTTATGTATATCAACAACTTTAATATGAATCAGGATCTCTTGTTCTTGACATCAGCATCTACTGTCTAATGGGTCGAGACAAAATACTGTGCCTTCAAGAGTTAGTCCCATTTTGAACCCCTCCTGTAAAATAGAACAAAATCATTAAAGTAGGAGCTATTAATAGCAAAATTTAAAAAATCAGTAAATAGAAGATGCTATGAGCAAAATTTGAAATTTTTATACTTTGATCAGCAAAGAAAGAATTACATGCCAGATGTTGACTTGCGAAATTTGTCAAAATGTTTGCATTGATGTATACCCCTGGAACTTCTTTTATACACATTAACATTTTTATGTTTTATATATATGTGAGGTCAGTATGAATGAAAGATAGAAGAACATACCAACATATGGAATTAAGTATTATTTTTTAAATTTGCTGTAGGGTTTGTGCACTCACTGGAGAGAGAGAGAGAGAGAGAGAGAAAGAGAGAGAGAGAGAGAGAGAGAGAGAGAGAGAGAAAATCCTCTAGGGGTATCACTAGGCCACAATCCCTTCTCCTTTATTCTCCTCCTGGGATTATGGGCATGCAGGAACACATGCCCAGCATGTTTTTCTTTCTTTCTTTCTTTCTTTCTTTCTTTCTTTCTTTCTTTCTTTCTTTCTTTCTTTCTTTCTTTCTTTCTTTCTTTCTTTTTTATTTTTGCTATAGGGTGGGTGCGCTCGCCAGAAAGACACAGAGATAGAAAGCGAGAAATCACCCCCGAGGGGGGATGGCCGTGCTGCAATCCCTTCTCCTCCATTCTCCTCTCGGGATCTTGGGCACGCATGCACACGTGGCGTGAGTTTAAGCCACTGGGCCCGGAACTCAAACCGCGGTTGGCTACATGGGAGTTCAGTGACATAGCCATTGCTAACTGCTGGTCCCAACCCAGCATGTTTTTCAAGCTGCCAGTTTCAAGAATCCACCCATGCAGTCAATCACGTGGGATTCCTCCACCTTAAACACCATGTCACCTGGATGGCTCAGAATTAAGTAGTTTTACAATTTAAACATTCTTTTTCCAGTAAAGCTTAGTATATCGTTCTACTGTAGCTTAAATTCCTCTATTGACCTCAAAGAAAATTATTTATTTATATAGCATTATGTTTGATTCTTACATTATTAGGTTCACTAGACTCAAAAGATGAATCAAGATAGCCTTATACTGTTCCTCTCTTCTTCCTAGTTACTGCTATTCAGAGGCCTAGTTAAATACCTCTCATAAATGTAGTGCTACCTACTATGTACAACACCGAACTGCAATTGTTTTGAATAGGTATCTAAATATATATACCTTTCTACAAATCTAATACAAACATTATCATATAACGGAAGTATTGATGATACTGCAAGCCACACCTTATATTATGATTGATGTTCAGAAAATATACTTCCTTATGTCCACAGCACAGAGATTACAGAACAATTTCATCGCTGCAAAGTTTTTCACAACTTTTCCCAGTACTTGTAGTACAAATTACATTCAGTTGTGGAAAGGTAAGAGAACTTACTCTTATATTTTAAAAACCTGCCCTTTTTATAAGGAAGATATTTTGCTATATTTACGCACATCTTCCAAACAGTCACCAAAATACACACCGAAATGAAAACTTTAAATTGAAAATATTATAAATGCACTGTTCTTTTAAAATGTTTTATTTGGGTATCTGAACGAGTAGTGCTATTTCATCTCTAGGTCCATTATAGGCAGACATAGATAAATGAGGAGCAGATGACAGAGAGGTAACGATAGCTAGTGAGAACGCTGGCGAGGTAATCGCCTCTGTAGAGGGCTGAAACTATACAGTGTTTCTAAAGTTTATCAGTTCATTCTTAAATTAAACCAGTATCACTTCAATTATCCTGAAAACAGTATTTATAACTGTTGTTTTCAGTAGCGGAAATGTATAATAGCAATCCAAGTAAAACAGAGTGGATCACTCTTTCAAAAATAATGCAGTTATCTCTCTCTACATGGTGATTTTTATAAGAATCCTTCCAGATAAATGAAAATCATCATAAACTAATATCACATAGAAAAAGATGGTATAATAAATTACAATAATAGTAATCACATGTTTTTATTGAAAATGTTTTCAATTGCATTTTCTCTTGAAAGAGGACATAAAAAATATTCAAAAAGAGAAAAACAACTCATACAAATATAAACATGTTGAGGTACATACTTCAAGTCTCTTTTTTAGTTTTACCTATAGATTTTTGCAATTATTTTGATAATAATAACCATATTTATATTATACATAAATTTCTTATTTATATAATATATTGCACGTATTTAACCTTTTATCTTACTTTATCACCTTATAACTTTATTATTTTGAGTTCCCATAAAACTAATTTGTCATGACTATATAATATTTCATTAATATTTACAATGATTTATTTATTTCTAATATTTACAAATATAAAGAGTAGCTGGATTTTTCTTCATAGAAATTGAACACACCTGTAATTATTTTCTTTTCATAATATGTTGTTTATATTGTTTTAATGTCAAATAAAAATAAAAGTATCAATAATAAATTACTTTGATGTTAAACTAACACTGACCTAGCCATGATTTAAAATATTTGTTTCATCACATTTTCACTTGTACTGATTATTAGTAAAAAAATAAACTTGTTAATTTACTGCATAAAAATGACTTTTACAGTTCATTATTTAATTTATATATTTACTTTGATTAGGCAGAATACTTGTACATAAATATTAGACACTTGTGATCTTATTCTATCAACTAAGTCTTGTTTACTTACCTGGGGATTATTTCGTTTCTTAATCACTGTCTAATTGCTTTAATTCTTTCTCTTTGTATTATATACGTGTGTGTGTGTGTGTTTGTATACACACACTGTCCCTATATACACTATATACACACACATACTGCCTATCTAACTAGATAGATAGATAGATAGATAGATAGATAGATAGATAGATGATAGATAGATATAAGGAAAATACGAAAAATACCACAGTTTAGTACTGCTATACTAACAATAGTGTTTCTTAAACTTATTTGCTTACAAAATTGAAAATGGGGGCTTAACTTTTTAACAGAAAAATGTTAAATTTTGTGTTAATTTTTAAAAGCATGCATAGAAAAAAATGTACTTTACGACTCATTTAACTGTACACAATTTGCTTACAGCAGCCTTGTTCTTGAAAACAAGCATTGCCACCTCAGTGTGCATATCTGTGCTTCTACCTACAAAAGCCAAGTGGCACAACTTAATTGGTATTTTCATTAAAACCTTCATAGTATTTGAAATATACAAAAGAGGTGGGAAAATCATATCTATGTATATATAGATAGTATCTATCTATCTAAATATATATAATACACATTCACATACTCACATATATATTATTTTTTTAGGGTTTGCCACAAGGCCACATGTACTCTCCAGAGAGGGAGAGAGATAGTGATAGGGAAAGTGAGAAATCACTCCCTAAGGGGATGGTCACATCACAATTCTTTCTCCATTCTCCTCCTGGGATTTTGGTCATGCATGCACATGAGCCTGGTGGGAATTTCAAGTCATCACATCCAAGATTTGAACTGTGGTCAGCCATGTGAGAGTTCAGCACCTTAATCACCATGCCACTTGCTGGGTCTCAAATTAAAAAGAACTTTAGAAGACCTTACATCCACATTTTCCTTATAAAATTTTTTGACTCAAAGTCTGATACTCAAATGTATTTCAAACATTTAAAACTGCTTAATGCATCTGAAATTTATTTGCTGTTTCAGGTATACATTGAATTCTCCCAAATTACTAAATAGTTGACTTAACACCATTTGTGTATAATTCTTTCATACTTCATTGATTTCCCTTGCTTCTTTTTTGTAAATATATTAAATTCTTACAGCCCATAAGGTACACTTCTAGGATATCAATACCGTTTTACTAATTTTTCTACCAGTGACATGTACCAAGGAGTTTAAACTAGGTGAAAAAAACCCCTACATTATTAATTCTAAATAAATACCTAGCTTTATAAAAATTTATAATGGAATATAACCTAATATTTCTGCTTAAATTTTTGCATGAGATACTTCTGCGTTTTCAAATTTAATCATTTGAGTCTCAAATAATAGCTCAGTCACGATCTTCTGTAAATGAAACAACAGAAATAAAATCTCTAGACTGAAAAACTCAATACAGTGTTCACAGTCCATTGTACTAAATTAATTTTTACATGATATGCAAAGATAAAAATAGTAGCTATGTGTGTGTTAGATCAATTAGGGTAGCAAGATTAATAACAAAGTCATCATGGACTTTAGATGAAGAAATATTATGTTAATTTAGTTGAAGTGATCTTGCAAGTAAATCTTGGATAAAAGAAACAGAAAAGCAGTAAGGTGGACAATGCAAAAGTGAATATGTCATTGAAAAAATAATCTCAAATTATGGGTTATTAAACCTCTTTAAACACAAGTAATATTCAGGTACATCCATATGAAACTGCTTTTTGAAAATATAGCATGCAAATATTAAGATTTTAGCTTTCAAAATGTTACAAGTTGTTTAAAATTATTATAAGAATAATATACCAACCATCTCTGGCGCTACCCACCATGAAAGCAGAAAAGAATAAAAAAAAGACATTAAATTAAAATATTAGAAACTGCAAAAAAATAAATAAATAAAAATACAACAGTTTAATATTGTTTTACTAACAACAGTGTTTCTTAAACTTATTCTCTTACAAAATTGGAGATGGGGGTTTATCTTTTTAACAGAAAAATGTTCAATTTTCTGTTGATTTTTAAAAGCATGCATAGAAAAAATATACTTTATGACTCATTCAACGGTATATAACTTGCTTAAAGCAGCCTAGTGTTTGAAAGTAAGCACTGTCACCACAGTATCCATGTGTGCTTCTACCTACAAAAGCCAAGTGGCACAACTTAATTGGTATTTTGACTGAAAGCTTCAGAGTATTTGAAATATGCAAAAGAGATGGGAAAATCATATCATCCTGACCACATAAATGTGGAAATCAACAGGTGTTTGATATGTTGTAATTTCAACCAAATAGCATCATTCATTCACTTATATTAAAGCTCTTAATTTAAATTTTATTGGTGGTATAGTTTTGCTTTTATTTAACTTACAATTTTTGAATTCATAATTGCATATGAAATACTAAGGATAACTGTTTTATAACATTTTTTGCTTTTACCTTTTTTGTAAAAAACATCAATTAAAATCAAGGTTAATGGTATAGTTTTTCATGAAAAAGGGAATTACTAAATTATTAAAAATGTGATTTGTAATTCTTTGAAAGTTCCTTTCCCAGTCTTTGAAAATCTCATGTATGTGTTAAATAATTCAACTTTTAAAATGCAGGCATATTATTATATTTACAACACTATGGAAGTTCATATGATAGGTGGAAAATAAGACTGCAATATAGCAGTAGTCCAAATGAGAGGAAGAGTGTTTGACATTGTTGTTCCAGGGAGGAGTCCATCTACTGTGTAAGACTGGCATCACTCATTACGTTTTTCCCCCAAAGATGAAGCATAGAGAGTGAACATAATAAACCAGGAATAATAATCAGAATACTTCTTTCATCTTACATTAGTATCTTCATTGTCTTTTCTCAATCAGCTTCATCTAATTGATGTCTGCCTAAATTTTACCAGATATAAACTTTCAGATGAAAAATAAGATATAATAGCTTCACTGAAATGTAAAGGGCAAATATAAAGAGAAGACTTTATTCTAGTGTTCATGATACTATTTATTGATCATAATCCATACAAAGTTTTTAAAGCCAATTTCTTCAAACTTCTAGAACGATTTATGACTCAAAAATTAAGTGGAAAGAGAAATGAAAACCCAACTGGAATATATTCCTGGAGAAGTTGTCACTGGGTGTCTGCTTTTTCCATAAGAGTCAAGAAGTTATGAACTGTGGCTACAATGCTTCCTTTCAGAGAGAGTGATTTTACTCTTACAGAGATTTTCCCTCATCTATTCATTTACAATTCTGAAATTCATAATTGTTAAGACAGAGATCAAATCTTATAAATCTACTCCAATAGCCTTCTAATTTCTAGAGTTCAAAATAATGAAGTATTATGGATAAAGTCTTTTTACAAGCAAAATGAGAAATAGTGATTGACTGTTTAAAAAAATAATTAGAATAATAATAATAATGATTGGGAAAAACATTGAAAAGATATTGAATGATGAAGTGGGGAGATTAACGTCTCTCCCTGGACTGACATGCATGGCATTCCCTTTTGAAAAAGCAATGTAATACACTGTAAAGTTATATGTAATCTAATGTAATATAAAGAAGATTATGATGATAATAAAAATAAATAAATAAATAATAATGAAGCATTAGAATCCATTTTATTTTGTATAAAAACTGAGCCATTTTGTAAACTGAACTATTAAAGAGAGAAAAAAAAACACTTTATCCTAAGATATAGGAGTATTTTTAGTACCAAATGAACATTATTACTTTAAAGAAACTATTTTAAACAAGTTTATGCATTGACAAGAACTCAAAGAAAGGGTAGTTTGCATATATAACACTTTCTTTGATCCGGATTAGGAAGAAACAACAAACAAGCAAAGCAAACAAACAAACAGAAAAACACTTATGAGACAATCTGTTAGGATAATCACCTGCATCTCATCTAATTTTGATTGAATATCTGGAGGGAAATCCCCTGCTCCACAGTTAAATGGGTCGAAAGGCTCTGCTCCAAAGAGGTCCCGTTCTAAAAGAAAGATAATAATTTAGCAAATGAAATGATAAGAAGTGAGCTGGGGTGAGTTATATTTCAAAGGCAGGATTATATAAATAAATACATGATCAAATGAGCTAGCATCCACAATTACACTTTCCTGATCTTAGATTAAACACTAGCAAGGAAACGAAGACCTATTTAAGGATATTAAAAACTGCTTAGTTATACAGAATTATTATCTAGAGAGGTTTCTTTGTCTGTAATAAAGACTTCTTAATTTCAAATTCAATAAATATTTGATTAATTAATACATACTAAAATACCCTTTTTTGGAAGGAATTAAAATTCACTAAAATTAATTCAATTTATTGATGCCTTGGAACACAAGGACTAAGTATATTAATAAGTAGTTTGAATCATAGGTTCGCGTACTCTTATCTCACTTTTTATTGAGAAAAAACTTAAGGTACCTCACCTCACACAGTATGAAATCATATCACCTTTTATATAACCATAATGAGATAGGTTCTTTAAAAATTCCTCCTCTCAGACCTGTAGGTAGCTTGGTGATTAAGGTGCTGGACTCTCACATGGTCAACTACAGTCTATGTCTTGGAATCAGCAGCTTAAAAAATCATGCCAGCCACACCCACAGTACTGCCAGGAGAATGGAGGAGAAGGGACTGCAGCATGGCCATCCCACCTGGGAAGTGATTTCTCACTTTCTCTCTCTCTCTGTCTCTCCTTGGCAATCACACACCCTACAGCAAAAACTTAAAGAAAAAAAAAAAAGACCCCTCCCAATATTTTCTAAAAATGAGCGGAATATAGTAATGAAAACAATGAAAGTCTATATACACATATTTAAAACTAGGCACTCCTTTTCATCACTAAAGAAATATCACAGTTAAAATTGATGTTTGTAATTTATAGATGATGGCTTATTTTATTACTTAAAAAGTAAAAAAAAAAAAAAAAAAAAAGGAAAACAAAAAACTGGGGCTGGCAGGTGGCATGGTGGTTAAGTAAGGGCGATGGACTCCCACATGGCCAACTGCAGTTCAAGT
Source organism: Tupaia belangeri chinensis (assembly GCF_000334495.1). Classification (NCBI taxonomy): domain Eukaryota; kingdom Metazoa; phylum Chordata; class Mammalia; order Scandentia; family Tupaiidae; genus Tupaia; species Tupaia belangeri. Next base: position 4,156,733 of record NW_006159700.1, read on the forward strand.
CCTAGACCTGGTGGCTTGCCATTTTCTCTCTCTCTCTCACGCACACACACACACACACACGCACACACACACACACACACGCACACACACACACACACACGCACACACACACACACACACGCACACACACACACACACACTCTGTTCTTCTCTGGTCAAATTAAAAACAAACAAGCAAATAAATAAAGTTAAATAAAATATTTTAAAAATTGAAAACTAAAAAAAATAACTTAAGTTGTTTCCTATGGATCAATTTAAGCACAACATTAATTGGAAATATATGTACATACATGGAAATGGATATTTAGAACATAGTCATGACTTCTTTTTGGAGAAAAATTCATATTTTCTGAATTTAACACTCTGTATTTATACTAGTTGATTTCTATCACATCCTCTAAAATTACTTTATGACTCCCCTCATGAAAGATTTTTATCTTTCTGTAATTATATTTTTAGTCACATACATTTTTCACTTGGATTGAAATTCTTTGTTGTGGACACACTGCCAATTTACAGGTCAGATTACAGCATGTCACTTTATTGTATATCAGGGTGATTATAATTAATAACAATATATTATCTCCTTGAAAATTGCTAATAGAGTTGATTTTATGTTCTCACTAATAAAAAAAGAAAAAAAAAACACTAAGTCTGCAAGGTAATAAGTGTATTAATTAGCTTGATGTAATCATTCTGCAAATATGCATATACTAAAATGTCATTTTGTCACCATAATTATGTACAATTTTTAAGTTAAAAGCCTCTCAAATATTAATATTTTCCAAATATATAAATCTATTATATATCTAAAGTTAAGTGGCTTCTTTAAGGCATAATCAAAAATATTACTCAGCACTGATTTACACAGGGGAAGTGAACTTTTAATTGCCACAAAGATTCAGATTGCTTGGGGCCATCAGTTAGCTTAATGGCTATGTTGCTGGACTCTCACGTAGCTGACCACGGTTCGAATCCCGGACCCGGTGGCTTAAACTCACGCCAGGCGCGTGTGCGTGAGTGCCCAAGATCCCGAGAGGAGAATGGAGGAGAAGGGATTGCGGAGTGGCCATCCCCCCTGGGGGGTGATTTCTCACTTTCTGTCTCTCTGTCTCTCTCTGTCTGTCTGGTGAGCGCATGCGCCCTGTAGCAAAGACCTCTCCAAAAAAAAAAGATTCAGATTGCTTGAGCAATGGCATTCTTAAGTATAGAATCTAAATATGTCAATCAATTATTTTTATTTGAAAAAGATTTCAAAATATAATCCAAGTCTACTATATGTGCAAAACACATGTTCATTATACATACATGAATGAGTGAATCAGTGATGAAGCCAGGGAAGTGAAAGAAAGAGATAAAGGAAGAGATGTGGGAATATTCTTAAAAACAAAAACTTGGGACCAGCAGTTGGCGTAATGGCTATGTCACTGGACTCACATGTAGTTGAGCCAGGTTCAAGTCCCAGACCCGGTGACTTAAACTCATGCTGGGCACGTGTGAGTGCATGCCCAAGGTCCGAGAGGAGAATGGAGGAGAAGGTATTGCAGTGTGGCCATCCCCTCTGGGAGGGGGGGATTTCTCCCCCCCCGGGGGGGGTGATTTTTCACTTTCTGTCCCTCTGTCTTTCTCTCTCTTTCTGGTAAGCACATGTGCCCTAAAGCAAAAACCACTCAAAAAAAAATTAAAAATGACTACCAGTTATTTTCAATAATTAAAGTAAAATATTAAAAAATATAAGGTGAAACACAGTAAATATACAATTAAATGTTTTGTCTTCTCACATGAATCTATACCAAAATATTATTGTTCATACAACAGGCTCAAATTGCAAGTCAGAATTTCTTGAAGAGTATTTTCTGAAATGTAAAGTAGGATTAATTGAATTTGACATATACAAAACCAAGACATATTAATAACTAAATTGGTTAGTGAGCATCTTAAGATAGGTAATTTTCCACAAGTGTTAAGCAAACATATATCCACATATGCAAGGAATATTGATTTGTTTAGAAAGCTTACTAATCTCAGCAGATCTACTAGGTACCGGAGGTGGCTGTGTGCCATTGCGAGTAGGTATTGAAGACTGGTGTGAAATTGGAGAAAATGGAATCATATCAAAGATGTCAGTGGAGGGTGATTTAGGTGTTACACTGCTTGCCTGCAATGAAGATTATATGAATTAGGGTATATTTCACATATATACGCAATAGAACTTAGTATTTCATATATATATAATACATATGAGAAGACTTCAAAAAGTTTTCAGATAAATGGAACTAGATGATGACTTCAGTTTAGTTCAAAATATTTTTTGAAATGCATGCAGTTTTTTCATAATATGCACTGTCCATTAAACTTTTGAAGACCTCTCATGTATAAACAACACTAAATTCAGTTGAATCATATGAATTTGCCATGCTGTAGATAAAAAATAATTAACTACTGGCAAATTTATGTTCCAACCAATTGTGATATATGCTCATGGCAAAAGCATAATAGAAATTCTGTGCAAAAACATTTTCAAAGAATGGCAAAATAGCGGCAGTACTATTTTAAATGGATATATAAGACATACTGGATTTTTTGCATATCTGGAAATAATTGTCATTTGTATAAGAGAATTAGAAACATTAGAAATGGTAAAAATGTGATTTCAGTATTACACTTTTCATATAAGTTTAGATGTTAAACAGAAATAAACACAAATGACCCAACTTTTTAAATAAACAACTCAAAATTTAACTGATAATTTTTTCACAAGTTCAAGAGTAAAGTATATTTTTATTTGTATTCATAAAATGACAATTAACTGATATTTATTGTCATTTCTTTTACTCTTATAAGATTTCATAAAGTTTTCTATAATGAAGAGCCATCTTGTGAAATACATTGATAATCACCAATGTACCACCCAAATCATTGAGTTATATGGTACAGTCTGGACTAGCACTAAAGAAACATAAGGAAAGAAAAATAAAAATTCTATGAAAATGTATTTGACAAGTTACAAAAGAATGAGACAATCATTGCTTTGTTAAACAGGGGTAAATTTATCTGATCAGAGATAAAAGAAAGAAAACTCCCCTTTTGGAGGGAAATAATGAGGAAAAACTAGCTCTTTCTATACGAGGACACACAATGATTGACAAGAGTAGTTCATATAAAAATTAGAGCTCTCAGAATACTTTTTTGATCATAACACAGACGAAGAAAAATAAAGCAGATAGTATGTAGAGAGTGATGGATTTGCAATTCATTTACAATGGCTGCTAATACATTTCTTTCATGCACCAAAATCCTGTTATACCCCTCTCTTTAACGATTTGCTTTTTGTTTCCCTCAGCCCTTTCCATTTATTTGGGAATATTGTTCCCCTCATCATCCCATCCCTCTAGTTCCCTAGCTTCCTTCTCTCTCCTCTTTCTCAGGATATAAAACTACTCCGATCTTGACTGTCCTAAAAGACAAAAACAACCAACCTAAAATTTCTTGCCTTCATCCCTCTTGATTGCTCCATCCTTTCATTTCTCTTTTGCTTCGTATTATGGCTAAGCACCTTGAAAGGCATACCAGGTTTCCTGTCCCAACTTTGCCTTTATTCAGAACGGAATTTTAGTCTAGACTTTGGTCATTTTGCACTGGACTCTACTGAAAACATTTTTACCAGTGTCCTAACTGCCATATCAAATGGATTCTTTGATTTTATTGAAGTATCTGGGTCCTGTTTCATCTTTCTGTGGATCTGACCACTATCGCAATTTTCTACTTGACACTCTCTGATATTAGGGAATCAAAGGAAACAAAAATGACACACAAAAGCTCCAGATCACATCACATTGATTCAAGACATACCTGACATTTTTTATTACTCTATAATGGTACATATTGGAAGATTTTTTTTTTTTTAAGTAAGAGATATAAAAAGAATTTTTCTGTTTAGTAAATTACATGAGGTCTTGGGATGCTGTTCTCACTGACTGGCTTGGGAAGGCCACATTTAGAAGGCGGTGGTACTAACAGTCCCAGGGATAGTCTGGAATCAGGTGAGTTGACAGGAGTGACAGAAATGGAAGAAATATTTAGACAGGGAGATGAGTCATCACTACTACGCCAGAAAGAGGATGGGCATCTCTGAAACCCATATTGCTCATGAGCAGACATTTTCTGCAGCAGCTGTAAAGAAATGACAGAAAGAGAAATATACTAAGGGAAGGAAAGGCAGCATGGTGGAAAGAAAAAAGTATACATGAAAATTTATACAATGGTGGCTTGTAAAAATGATAACATGATTTCCCCACAATGCTACTGCAATTAGAGCATACAGTTGGAGTTGATTTTCCTATTGTGATAGTCCTTAGATGCTGGATTACTTAATTTGATCATTTTTCACTGAAGTATTACATTTTTAGATATTTTACATAAAATGTTGCATACACCAGGACTTGAGAGGAAGACAGTAAAGAGGAAAATGAAGAAAGCCTGAAGATTTGAGAGGGTCTCTGTGTTACGAGACGGGAATAGGAAGGACAGTAATAAAAGAAATCATTGAAGTAAGGGTAAACTCTTGTAAATAAGTTACAGCTTGTAGAATTTTCAAATAGAGTTACAACATACATTTTAAATTTAATCCTCAAAAACTCAAAACACTCTTTTGAAGTATTAGTAGTCCTTATTACAAGAAACACATGGAAATTAGGGTCTATAGATTCTTCATGACTTATGCCTGTACAAGAAGACTTTAAATCGTTCATGGAAAATGGAATTCAAGTACAGTTTTAGGGGCCAGATGGTAGTGCTGCAGCAATGCATGTACTAGGGCTCGGGGTGCAAACACATGCGGTGGTCCTGGTTGGCTGAGGCTGAGGAAACACCATGGCATGAGGACCCTGTTGGGATGCTGTTTTTTTGTCTCTCTCTTATGAAAGAATTAAATAAATATACTCAAAAGAATTTGTTTTAAAGTGTGAGCTTATTTTGATGCAAAAATAAAAATCTGACTTCCAAAGTTCTGCCCTCCATGTAATTTTTTTCAGAATATGCATTTCCCATAAACTTTTTGAAGACATTTCATATGAGATAAAAAAGCAGAGCCCAAACACGTAACAGACTGATTACAAATGTCACAACATTCTTTTTTCTTTTTCTTCTTCTTCTTTTTTTTTTTTTTAGCTATAGGGCACGTGTACTCACCAGAAAGACAGAGAGAGAGACAGAAAGCGAGAAATCACCCTCCAGGGGCGATGGTCACACTGCAATCCCTTCTCCTTCATTCTCCTCTCGGGATCTTGGGCACTCACACACACATGCCCGGTGTGAGTTTAAGCCACTGGGTCTGGGACTTGAACTGCAGTCGACTACATTGGAGTCCAGTGACATAACCATTATGCCAACTGCTGGTCTCTGCTAGATGTCACAACATTTTTATAGGTAATGAGGAGCTCTGAATGGTCAGAATTTTCAGGTGGGATTATAGAGTTGTCAAGCATCTCAAAGAAATCAGAGGAATAATAAATCCTAGGCAAGTAGTGTGCTGTAATGCACCTGATCAGTAATTGGATTACTTTTAGGGGCTATTTTCATTACAGCAGGGGACGTTCCTGTCAAGATTGAGCTGTGGACATTAGAGTGGTCAATGGAAACAAGTCAGGGCCAGCAGGTGGTGTGGAAGTTAGAACACTTGGATCCCACATGGTCAACTACATGGTTCATGTCCTCGACCTGGTGACTTGAAAATCACTCCAGGGATGTGTGTGTGTGTATGCCCAAAATCTCAAAAGGAGAATGGAGGAGAAGGGAATGTGGTGTGGTCATCTCTGCTGGGGGCGGGGAGTGGGGGCGGATTTCTCACTCTCTCTCTCTTTCTGTCTTTCCAGGAGTGTACATGCCGTATAGCAAGCTAAAATTCAAACAGATAAAAACAAAAATGAGTCAAAATGAAAATAAAATTAAAGATTCCCTATTCTTTTATTTGATCACTATGATAGTCTAAACAAGGGCTCCATCGGTGCTCTACCTTCCCCCCGCAGAACGGCACTGAACAAATACCAGAAGTATCACTGCAGGAAGTGGGGCAATCATTGACTCATTGCTGAGGAGCCCTGAACAAGGGCCAGACTGAGAAAAAAGGAAAAGACTAAGCGTAGAAAAGTACTGAATAAGTGACTCAAGTGAAGAAATGTCTTCAGAGCCTGCAGAATAAGATGATCTTGGCATAAGCACCTAAGAGGCCTCAGCCAAGGGCCTTCAATAAAGAGGCCTCTGAATGGAGAAACCAGGCGAGGAATGCACAAAGGCATGAACGCCAGGGAGCCTGGGTGCTAGACTCAATTCCTCTAAGTTGTGCACCAGATTCATACAGGAGGAGAGATATCTCTCACGAAGCTTGCCAAGAAAAGACTTTACGATCGCCTATCACAGGGCCCAAGATGTCACACACAGGATTTTGGCCTAAACTCAGATTCCTCAGCTGTAAATCACACTTCTGAGTCTGTTCAATGCTGACAGGACTTTAAGGCAGCCAAAAAAATCTGATCCTTGATAAACTTCATTGTAAAGGGTAGCAACTAGAAGCTGGCAGGTGAAGTGGTGGTAAAAGTGTTGAACTCCCACAGGGCTAATCATAGTTCAAGTTGTGGATCTGGAGGCTTGCTTTCTCACTTTTCCTCTCTTTTCTCTGTCTCTCTCTGGTCAAATTAAAGGATTGTTATCTTTTAATTAAATATTATTATCTTATTTAATAATAAAATAAATTATTTTTAAAAAGGAAGCAACTGAAATTAGAGTCAGAAAAAAATGTTTTTGAGGAATATTCTTAAGCTAAGAACCACCTCTTCACTTGTTTCTTGAAGCAGAAGAAAAATGGAAACAATGTAAAGTGAGAGATTAAGATTAGTGAAGAGTTCCAAGTGTAAGTTTCAAGTCTCTAGTAGTCTGTGCTTATAATTTTTAATTCTATTAGCATACATGTATGAATATAATTATTGATTTCTCTATTGATATTCATAGTAATAACTCTGTCCATCTATCGATCTATCTAGAGATATATACATACACAATATTCAAAATCTATTTTCTGGTCTAGATAGTTCTATATAGTTCCATCATTGGTGGTCACCCTTTTCTTTATTATAGGTTAGAATTGTAAGCTCCTTGTGGGTAAAATTAGCTTTCTCAAAATAGTCTATATAATACTGCAGTACTAGGTGCATAGTAGACATAAGAGTGGATATTCTGATTTACAGTAGCACATATTTTTTGGTTAATGCATAAATTGATAAAGTTGTCTGTACTAAATAAAGCATAACACAATATTAAATGCAAACTATCCTTGATAATCATTTAGATTAAATGGCAATATTCTGTATTATATCATTTTATGATATATATTGACCAAAAATAATTTATGAGATGCCTCAAAATAAACCGAAGGCCAAAATAACCTTAGAGTGTTCTAGTATTTATACCGTGGTATTAATATTATGCATTTTCATAGTACTACTTCTTCTAGGAAGGTAGAACTATGCATATAATATGAAAATAATCAAGTATTTGAATACTCTGATTAGGAAATATTTTCACTTTCATAATAGTAGAACAGGGATACCAAGTACGTCGAAAGTTGTTTTTTTTTTTTTTTTTGGAGAGGTTTTTGCTATAAGGCATGTACGCTTGCCAGAAAGGCAGAGAGACAGAATGAGAGAAACCACCCCCCAGGGGGGATGGCCACACCACAATCCCTTCTCCTCCATTCTCCTCTCAGGTTCTTGGGCATGCACACACACATGCCTGGCATGATTTTAAGCCACCAGGTCTGTGACACTAACTGCAGTCGACTACATGGGAGTCCAGTGACATAGCCATTACACTAATTGCTGGTCCCTCAAAAGTTTTGATAACTAGAACTTATGACTGACACTGTCTCAGGTTTTCCTTGAGTCATCAATAATCTTGCATTTTTTATTTAGATCACATGAGTATTTTAAAATATTTCATTAATTGCTTATAGGCAAATATGAATAGATTGCACATTAAAATCCAGAACATTTCTTAAGAAGTCAGAAAATCCAGAAAATGGACTTTCCAATTTCAATTATGAATATAATAGACTGATACTGAGGTTTTGTCTGTATCTTTCAGGTTAGTGTGTACTTTCCAATTCATCACTTCCACCGGGTGCCCATTTCATATATTTATACATGAAGTCTGGGTTCTGTTGAAATTTGAGTTTGTGATTACTAACCTAGAAATAATTCAAGTCAAGGAATTGTATTTATGTCTGATTCTTTATAAAAATGAAATATAGGTTCAACCTGTTCAAACACATAGCTACATTTCAGTAATGCTTGATCCTTCACCAGACTGTTAGGCCTATTAAGTAAGGGTCTCACTGTGTCATGATCCTCTGCTTCAACCTCCCAGCTAAGACAATAGGCACGACTCATCAAGGCCCATTCTTTTTCAAACAAAGTATGACTTTTTTGCTCAGGACGGACTCCAGCTTGTGACTGTCCCACCTCAGCCTCCTAAGCTGCTAAGATTACAGATGCATGCTACAACACTCAGCATTTAGATTGGGCCAGGACTTGAAACACATGAGCCACTCTGCAGAACAGTATCTTTGTAGGGCACAGCCACCAGGACTGGCTCTTAAGTTGCCATTTTTAACTGGTTGAAGGTACTTATTATTATTTTTTTTTTCTAAAGAAATTAAAGGGCCTGCAGGTGGTGTGGAGGTTAAGGCACTAGATCTGACAATACAGCTGCCTGTGTGGTCTGAATCCCAGGCCCAGCAACTTGAAAATCACACCACATATGAGTGTATGCATGCTCAAAATGCTATGAGCCTGGAGGAGAAAGGATTGTGATGTGGCCATTGCCCCTGGAGATGATTTATCTCTCTCTGTCTCTCAATAGTGCACAGGCACTATATAGCAAGACTGAAGAAATAAAATGAAAATAAAAGTGAATGCATAGTTTAGATGAAACATGATAAATTTATTTTTGGCCTTCTCTCAGTGTTTTGAAAGAGGACTAGAAACCAGTCTTTTTGGAAGTATGAGGTATATGGTGCCACTTTTCAAGTAATTCCTCTATACTCATAATTCCAATTGTCTTGCTTTTTGGGACCATGCACAGACTGAATTATTATGCTAACAGGAATACTATGCTCAACAATCACATGACTATAATGTAAAAGTTGTTAGGTTATTAGTATATATTAATAATGAATGTCCATCTTTAAGGCCTGGGGTTGTTTTGTTTTGGTAGCTCTTTCTTTCAGTAAGCAGTATCTTGGTGTAATTTAGGCCATGGTGAATATTCCAAACTTGAGTTTTGCATAAATTAAACAAAATAAAAATCTCAGAAAATGTTTAAATCTCATCAGTAGATATTGAATACACTGAAACAACAACAAACTGAACAGTTCTATGGTAAACCTATAGAAATATAAGAATCATCATTTATTTTGTGCTGTTAGTTGTACTGGTAACATAAATCTCCAAAGACTTTTTAAATATAAAGCAGACATTTTCAAGATTAAAATATTTTATCACAATTATTAAAATAGTAGAAGCTCAGAATTCTATTTAGCATCATATTTTAAAAGAAAATTCCCTTAAATTTGTGTTTTAAATCTAAATGAAAATTTTCTGATAAAAAATCTGGGAGATTGTCAGGCAGACAGTGCCTGAGAGGTAAAAGTCAGCAATGTGCAAGGTAATTGGTAACCCACATTGGAAGGTTCTTGGTTCAAGTCCAGAGATCTCCTTGAGTACACAGGGCACATGTCTGCCCATGACCTGAAAACGGCTGGAGGCTGTGTTTGAAGTATGGCAGATATTGGACCCTTGTTTGGGAATGCTGCCTCTCTCTATCATCAAATAAATAAATAACTAAACTTTAAAAAATTTGGAACATGGGACCAGTATTTAGCATAATGGCTATGTTCTGGACTCCCGTGTAGTCGACAGCGGTTTGCGTCCTGGACCCGGTAGCTTAAGAAAAAAACTCACGCCAGGTGCGTATGCGCGCGTGCCCAAGATTCCGAGAGGAGAATAGAGGAGAAGGGATTGCAGCGTGGCCATCCCCCTTGGGGGGTGATTTCTCTCTTTCTGTCTCTCTGTCTCTCTCGCAAGCGCAGGAGCCCTATAGCAAAAACCTCTCCGAAAAAAAAAAAAATTGGAACATTATAAATAACAATGTGGAGTAAGATAGTGGTAGTATAAAATGTTCTAACAGTTCTCTTTATACTGTCATAACAATTCTTACCTTTAAAGTTAATGTCACAATTTCAACATTGCTTTTTTTTTTTTTGAAAAGGTTTTCACCATAGAGTGCATGCTTTCACTGGATTGAGACAAAGACAGAGACAGTGAGAGGGAAAGTGAGAAATCACCCCCCAGTGGAGACAGCCATACAACAATCCCTTATCCTCCATTCTCCCTCTAAAATCTTGGGCTTGCATGCACACGGGCACTGCATGATTTTCAAGCCACTGGATCTGGGATTTGAACCATGGTCAGCCATGGAAAGCCCAGCAATGCAACTACTATACCATCGCCTGACCCCTCAACATTACTTTTTTAATTTTAAAATAAGTTTTATATATAACAACCACTCAAATTTAGAACTTAAAGCACTAGGAAAGTACATTCTCAGACTTTTAGATCCATGGCTGTTTACACTGTTCTCTAATCTGTAAGACCTATGAGCTCATGCTTCTTATAAAAATCTTATGAGTGGAATGGATATGGTCATCACAAAGAAGAAACTGAAACAAGGGGAGGCTAAATGACTCAACCAAGTACTCATGGTCAGAGTCCATATGGGAAAATAGTTTGTTCCTCAGACATGGTTTTACTTTAGAACTATCCTTTGTGCAACTAACAAGTATAAATGTGAAGTTGTGGGCTGTTAGTCATTTGTGTGTACGTGGGAACCGATGCTCATGTTTAAAATGTATGCCTTGTTTAAGCTCTTGTGTAATTGAGAGTTTTCACAATCTACTCTTGCCCATCCAGACTTCAATAGTAGTTGAGAAAACACTAGAGGAAAATAAATAGGCAGGTTTGCTTGCCCACAGTGAAATACACATTTTAGGTTACATAATAGTCCTATCAAGTCTAATCAGTGGCTACACAGTTGATTATGTAAAGATAGAACTTTACCTAACATTGGGTTTAATTAAAAGAGAGACATTTGTTTTACTCAACAACAGAAAGCCCAGTATTCTTTAGTTTAGTTTCAAGTTTATTCATTTTACTTTCTGATTTGGTTAAAATTTCTATAGCCAGAGAAGTAAAATGTAAGGATCCAGATACAAGAATCAAGAGGAACAATTTGATTTAACTTGTCGTGCACACATCATATAATGGAACATCTTCTGTAGGCTTTCATGAGGCTAGGAGGGCAGAATAAACCCTTTTTCTAATATAAATACAGGCAGCACTGCCATGTGAATGCAATAAATGAGAATCAGATTGTTCCTAGATAATTAGTACCAAATGGTGGAAAGCCCAACCTCTAATCTATTGCCAAACCACTAGAACACAGTAAAAGGCAAACTGCACAGTCAAGTAACGGAAATTTGTCAGCATATCAAATGACTACATAAAATAGGGCCCCAACTTCTAAAACCAATGAGAAGATTGTTTACAATCATAGTGTGATACAGAGGTATGTATTAGGGGTAATATCAAAGAATAGAAAAGGAATTGAGTGATATTTAGATTATGTGCAGTATTCTGTTAAGAATAAACAAATATTTTTATATATGAAATGCTAAACATTTGCATAAGTTGATACATGATAAAACGAAAAAAAGAAGAGTGGTCTTCACTTATCATGCATATTAAGAACTTGTTTTAAGTGAAAATGATTTGGGTAAATATGAAAGAAACATTTCTTTTTAAGGTGGGAATGTCTATTCATTTAATAGTAAGCAAAAGAGTCACATTGTTTTCATTAGCTAAAACTAAATTATATAATCTCTCAAGGGCATATTCTCTAAAATAAACAATGATGACAGAAAAGGAGAAATTTTCTTCCCTCAAGTACTATATGATGAGCCCGGACTCCTATTTGAATCCTAGATTTGTATGCACAACCATTTAATAAGCATCTTCAACAGGCTTTCTAGTTGACAGAAAGAACACAAGCAAAAGTGAAAAAAAAATTTTTTTATCACTCGTCACTCTCAAGTCATGTCTATTTCAGAAAAGGTGTCACCCCTAGATATTCAGAATAAATTCTCCACCCTTCTGTTTTCAACAGGTCCCAATCAACCCATCAGTTAATCCTGCAAGCTACTTTCAAATATATCAAGAACCAAGCAACTCTAATCACCTCAACTGATAGAATTCTAGTCCAGGTTACCCTTGTCCTCCTTGCCTACTGAAATAGTCTAGAGAGATTCAGGGACATCACTTTGGCCTCTTTCCAGTCCACTATAGAAAAGAGCAGCAAGATGATCCACAAATCCTCTTTAAGTCTTTGACTGACTTCTTTCTTTTTTCTTTTTTGAAAATGTTTTTGCACATGTGCTCATCAGAGAGAAGCAGAGAGAGGGAAAGTGAGAAATCACTCCCCAAGGGGGATAGTTACCCCATAATCCCTTCTACTTCGAGATTTTAAGCACACACACACCCATGCCCAGCGTGGTTTTCTTCGCTTTTCCCCCCTTCTTTCTTTTATTTTCTTATTTTTTTTTATATATAATTACTGTACATCTTTACAGCATACAAAGTGGATTTTCTCAACATGTGAATTGTATATTAGTCCAATCAAAGATTTTCAAGCCTTTATGTCCTGAACTCGAACCAGTCTGTCATATGGGAATCCAGTGCCTTAATCACCATGCCACCTGCTGGCCCCTTAATGCAATTTATTTTTACTTATTTATTTATTTATTTTGAGAGAGAGATTTTTGCTACTTGGTATGTGTACTTGCCAGAGAGACAAAGAGTGAGAAAGTAAGAAAAAAAAAACCCACGGGTTATGCCACCCTCTCAGAAAGGGTTTCCCTGGTCACTTTCTCTTCTATTTTATTCACATTGTATATCAAATGTGAATTGGCAGTTAGAATAAAAAACAAAAACTAAACTAAAGTAGATACCATCAAACTTTGAAAAGACATTTAGAACTCTTGAAAATGTTATTAAAAATCTGAACCTAGTATTACTTAGGTTGCAACTTTAGAACTGACCAGCTCAAACATCACCAATTCACACTGATTATATAACATAAAAGTGATTGAAAGGCTCTGGTTATAGAAATAGTAATCTATCTTTTGGATGCTTCTGAAGAAAGTACAGAAATGCACCTATGATTTCATCTATACAGTGACTCCTTAAAGTCCAAAAACTTTCTGTCTTGATCATTATATTGCATTGAGCCTTACATTTTTAACTGATGATTTAAGAGTAGAAGGATCAACATCTGTACTTAAGATGATTATTAGAAAATTTAAGTCACCGCCTTGCATCACGGTAATTTAATTTTGAGCCTCTTTTTAACAAAGATATCTTGACGTTTTTTAATTATCTAGTCAAATTTTCCAACAAGATTTCTACTTATTTTTATGTTGTTTTTCATATCTCACTTTATTTGTGACTTTGTCACAAGCTAAAATAAAGACTAGCTTCCATATCAGTGATTTACATTATCTTAATTTTCTACATTAATTTTAGTGCCACAAAATCCCCCAAATTCCATTTGTATGTTCGTAAAATCACCCTCTTCCCAAAGAGACTATATTTTCAAGCTAAGATTAGAGATAAATCTTTTATGTTTCTCTGATGAGTAATTGCTTAATGTGATTATATTGTGTTTGACCAGTATAGCTTGGTTTTTCCAAAAATTACTGAGTTTATATGTTCATTTTTATGTACAAAATTATAGTGCAAAATTATTTATAGGGAACTGCTTCTGAGCTGGATTTTTATGTGGCAAAAGAGTCACCTCTGTGTGACGGAAAGAAAATAGACAGCCAGTAAGATCAAGCCAAGAGTATCAAGGATCAATGAAATTTGGCAGCCAGGAAGATCATGGGTGGGTCAGATGTGAAGACTCATCTGCCTTGGGGACTGCTCTCACCAAAATGCACTGAAGACTCATCAACAATCTGATGCCAAATTAATTATAGGCATCTAGTCCACCTATATTGTAATCTTAGTTGGGCATAATAGGATTCATAATTCACTTCAAGACTTTTTTGATTAATGTATAAATTCACTATCTCTAATCTTTCAAACAAATTGCTTAGAACTTGAGCAATTTCAGATCATCCTATTTTTCAGTTCTCTGAGCTCAAAACTAACAAAATCCCAAAAACCTCAATTCCAGTGTTATAAATTCAACAGCCATTTATTTTGCTAGCCATGTGGGGGTACTCTGAGAGGCGATTTGTGTTCCTGTTGTGTATCCTGTAAAACTTATGTTGCAATTTCACAAGAGTAAATGTAAAACTTTTCTGAGAAAATTGCTTCACTGCAGACCCATGACAAGCCACTAAGGATGAGATGCTAACGTTTTCATTACTTGTAAAGTTCATTGATTTTTAAATTCAATACATTAAATCATTAACCATTGTTCAAAAGAAGATAACATAAAAGTGTGGAGACATTTCCTACTCACTAAATAATTGTAGGTAACTTCATTTTATTTATTTTAATTAATTAATTATTTTTTAAGTGTCAGTGTGGTTACTCTTGCCACAGAGATGTTGAGAGAGAAAAAAAGCACACCCCCCCTTGTGGCATGGTCATACCACAATCATTTTTCCTTCATTTTTCTATCTAATCAGGATTTGGGGCACACATGCGTATGTGCCCAGCATTTTTCAAGCCACTAGAGCTAGAACTAGAATGGGCCACATGGGATTCAGCTCCCTTTACCATAGTACGACAAGACTGACGGTCAAGCTGAAATGTTGTACCCTTTCCCCTTCATCTTACCTTACTAGTCCCTCATCCCTCACTCTATCCCAGCACCTGGTAACGACCATTCTGCACTCTACTTCTCCTTTTTTTTTTTTTTTTTTTTAAGAAAGAGATTTTTGGCTATCAGGTGCATGTGCTTGCCAGAGAGACAATAAGTGAGAAGACAGAAAATGAGAAGTCACCCCCTCACCCCCACCCAGTGGGGATGGTCATGCTACAATCCCTTCACCTCCATTCTCCTCTCAGTATCACAGCCATGCAAGCACACGCATCCAGCATGAATTTCAAGCTGCTGGTCTGGGACTTGAGCCATGGTCAACTGCGTGAGAGTCCAGGGATATAACCAGTATGCCATCTGCTGGCCTCTCTCTTCTCTGCTTCTATGAGTTTGACTTGTTTTCTTAGAATCTCCATGTGAGATCACACAAAATTTATTTTTCTGTGCCTGGTTTATTTCACTTAACATAATGTTCCTAGGTTTTATCTTAAAAAAGATAAATATCTGCTATAGTATCAGTAGTTTCAAAATGATAAGGGACCAGCAGTTAGCATAATGGCTATGTTGCTGGACTCCCATGTAGTTGATCGCAGTTCGAGTCCTGGACCAGGAGGCTTAAACTCACGCTGGGCGCGTGTGCATGTGTGCCCAAGATTCTGAGAGGAGAATGGAGGAGAAAGGATTGCAGCGAGGCCATCCCCTCCCCCCGGGGGGGTGATTTCTCACTTTCTATCTCTCTGTCTCTCTGCCTTGCTGGCAAGCACAGGTGCCCTGTGGCAAAAACCTCTTCAAAAAACAAAAAAAGATATGATAAGACTTTAGGAGATTAATGAGATGTGACAAATATTTTTTAAATAAAATAAAGAAAAGGAATAAAGCCATTAATGGGGCAAATAAGTAGATTGCAAAGTTATCATCTGAATTCCATGCATAATCAACAATGATGTATTTCATTTTCTACACATGTATGTTAGGTATAAATATGTGATTTATTAGAGAAAATTTTTGTTATATCAAAAATTATTATTTTTTTAATTTTTTTAGTTGTATTTAAAACATTTTATTCAAATAGATTCATATAGGGCCAATGGAAAAAAATATCCTTACTTCAGGAGAGCTAATTCATTGTAAAATCTGGTTATTTTCAAAATTTTATTGTTTTTACATTACTGGCTCTACCAATGAGAATTGCCGATCAAATGAATATACTGACTGGTAATCCGTGTTTCATTCAGATACCAACTCTCATGCTTACAACCTGTAATGGCTATCTCAGCTCAACGGCCAAAGAAACTGAAGCAAGGATCCTCCATTACTGAAGCTGACCATGTGAAGCCACCAATGCTCATTCATAACCCCAAACCTGACCCACTTTCTTCTCAATTACTCCAGTGCTAGTCCAAGGTAGTAACAATTTTGGGGCAGAGAGGAATAGGAACCAATTTATCAATATGTTTCAAATCTCTTTACTCCTCTTTATCTACTTTGTCCCCTGAAATATTATCCTCAGTTCTCCTTCCTCAGGAAAAGAAGATACAAGGGATCAGCAGTTGGCGTAATGGTTATGTTGCTGGACTCCCACGTAGTTGACCACTGTTTGAGTCCTAGACCCGGTGGCTTAAACTCACACCAGGCTCGTGTGCATGCATGCCCAAGAGCCCAAGAGGAAAACGGAGGATAAGGGATTGTGGTGAGGCCATCCCCCTTGGGGGATGATTTCTCGCTTTCTATCTCTCTGTCTTTCTCTGTCTTTCTGGAGAGCGCAGGCACCCTGTAACAAAAAGCTCTAAAAAAGAAAAAGAAGATACAAGGTGAACATCCTTTATGTCCAAAATGATGATGTATCAATTTTTAATCCTTTGTATTCAGGACACAGGTTGAAGGAAAACTACTCTCCAATAGGAGGGATTCCAAAAATAAGTATTTTAGTAATGCACCTTGAAAAGAAGTAATTTCTTTGTATTTATCTTTTTTGCTTCTAGTTTGTTGCACAGCATGCATATATTAAGACTCAACATAAATGAGACAGAAAAGAGTATATGCTGCAATTTGAGACTGAAGATCGAAGGAGACTGAGCTGATAATCTATCCCTTCTGGTAAGGAAGACAAAAAAAAGTGCATACTCTTAGTGATCAGTACATGAAAGAAAGAAAGAAAAAAGAAAGAAAGAAAGAAAGAAAGAAAGAAAGAAAGAAAGAAAGAAAGAAGGAAGGAAGGAAGGAAGGAAGGAAGGAAGGAAGGAAGGAAGGAAGGAAGGAAGGAAGGGAGGGAGAGAGGGAGGAAGGGAGAGGGGGAGGGAGGGAGAGAGAGAGACAGAAAAGGGAAATTACAATAAAGCCAGAACCTAAAAAATATGCTCCTGCTATTTCCTGAGCAAAACAGGTGCACATAGTTATCTGACTCCCACCCTCTGTCTCACCCATTTCAGACCCAATGTTACAAACACATACCAAACAACAGAAATATCAACTCTTCCAGTATAAAAGATGGGAAAGTGTGGGTTTAAAAAAAAGTATTGCCAAGAATGCCAAGTTTGAAACCCTAAATGAAACTTCTTATGGGGGTGACCAGCAGTTGGCGTAATTGCTATGTCACTGGACTCCAATATAGTTGATCACAGTTCAAATCCTGGACCCGGTGGCTTAAACTCATGCCTGGCATGGGTGCGTGCATGCCCAAGATCCCAAGAGGAGAAGGGGTTGCAGCATGGTCATCCCCCCTGGGGGATTATTTCTTGTTTCTGTCTCTCTGTCTCTCTCTGTCTTTCTGGCGAGCGAGCACATGCGATAGCAAAAACCTCTCACAAACAAACAAACAAACAAACAAACAAAACACTTATGACAGAGGCCGGCAGGTTGTGTACTGGTTAAGGCCCTCAACTCCCACATGGCTGACCACAGTCTAAGTCTCAGACCTAGCAACTTCCTATCTCACTTGCCCTTTCTCTCTCTCTCTCTCTCTTGTCAAATTAAAATGAATAATAGTAGTAGTAATAAATAAAATGAAAAAATTCTTTTTAAAAAAAAAACTTTTTAAAAAAGTATTCCTCTTTACGGTGATAAACTGGTGAAATAGTCTATATGAAATACCAAAATATTGGGGAGTCAGCAGGTGGCATGGTGGTAAAGGTGCTTGACATCCACATGGCTGACAGTGGTTCGAGTCTGGGCTTGAAAATCATGCCAGGTGTTATGTGCATGATGCCAGAAATACTGAGAGGAGAATGGGGAGAAAGTGGATTGCAATGTGGTTATCCTCTCTGGGGAGGTGATTTCTCACTTTTCCTCTCTCCCTGTTTCTTTCCAGTGAGCACACATGTGCTTTGGCAAAAAGCCTAAAAAAATTTTTTTAAAGCTTCATAAATAAAAACCTTCATTGAGTATAGCTTAGGAATTGACAAAAGTGGATATGTAAACAAAATTTTGCAAGAAAAAGTTTTCAAAAGTTTGCAAATAGCATAATTGTGTTTCAATTCATACAATCGTGCCGTAAATTCGTTATTAAATATTTTAAATACCTAATGAGATATATACTTTAATGGGAAATATCCAAAATACAGATAATTCAGAGGGGAAAAAATGTCTTCTCCTCAATATATTATGCCTACAAAAAAATAATGTGTTAAATTCTACCTCACTTCTAAAAAGTTCTCTCACTAAAATCATGTAATAATGATAGCATATGTGGTATTGGGAAAAGAATATCAAAACTGACATAGAAACTACACACATTTTAGTGTCTGTCTGAAATACCATGGCCTCTGCCTCACTTCCAGTGGGAACCCCTGCTATGTAACATCAGAAACCAGATTCAGTATTGTTAACAGCCCAGTTCCTATAAATGACGTTCAGCACTCCAGGGCTAAGCCAGCATGGGTCATTAAATCTAACCTCAGTAAGTACTAATCAATAGAAATGAAAAGAAGAATACGCCAAAAAGAGAAAACGTGTATTAAAACTGAAAGACTAATTGCAGGTTGAAGTATTTTAGAAAACACAAGGGAAAAGAGCAATGCAGAAAACAACTCTGGTTTGAACTACATAGGTAATTTTAACTTTTAAATTCATCTGGTTTAGCCAATTTCTATTCATATTTAGTTTTAAATTACTTATCCCCAAGCATTATTTAAAATATGGCAGGACTAGTGATCCAGAGATGCCTTATCACCACAAAATCTATTTCTAAGGAAAACACACACATATTTAATATACTTACTGGCGATGTTGATACTTGGGTTATTCTTAATTGGTTTTCCAAATCTTGTACTTTATTTTTAAGTTCCATATTTTCTGTTTCTAAGTCTTGGATCTAAAAAGCAAATGATTATTGAATAGCTTTCATAGCTTTTTGGAAAATATTGATTATTATATTGGTTACATTAATGAATAGGATTTTATATTATTTAAAGTTTTAATGTACTTTTTGGGCACAGTGATCAAATTATGTGATAAAATCTGGGGCATATTGGAGGATTCTAGGTCACTGAAAAGACATATTAAACTTGAAATATGTCTTTATGTGTGTGCAATTTTATGTTTCTAATGCCTCATCTTTGTGTCTCCTTGTAGTACTGTGTAATCAATACCCATAATCCTGGAGTATAACCGCAAGACAGTGAAACTTGCTTATGATGATTTTGAAGAGTGGAGAAAGGGTGTAATTTAATTACAGAGGAATCTGATCTGCATGGGAAACCACTTACCCAGCATCTGCTGATTCTGCTGCTCTGATCCCCATGAGAAGCATCAGGAAGTGAAGCAAAGTCACATGAGAACACTAAGTTCTTGTGGGAATTCAATATAAAATAGTTACAAACTGTGCAGGGGATCAGGGATGAAAAATTATAGGAACACAGTGAAAGCAGTTCCAATCAGTGTGGGGGAAATTGAATGGCAGGTCTTCTAAATTTGTTTGATGAGATGCAAGTTTCCCTGTACTTTTATCACACAAATGTGAACAATGAGCTTAGTTTACTCACTCTTTTCTGTAACCCTGCAATCTGTTTTCTTGTTTCAACATCTTTTCCTCCAGATTCTAGAAATTTCCTGTATGCCAGGTCAAATGCTTGACCAATTGTTAAAGTTATCTCTTCAGCCTTTGTAAAAGCAAAAACAAAACAAAACAAAGGAAAAAGATTTATATTTTAATAATAATATATCAACTATTCTTTGAATCAAGAAAAAGGAAAACCTCATTTTTTCCCCAAGACAATCAACAAGGTACTTCAAAAGATGGCTGGGAAGGGAAAGGGCAGGTGGTGTGGTGGTTGAGGCACTAAACACTCCTGCATGGTTGACCATGGTTCAAGTCCTGGACCTGGTGACTTGTTTTCTCGCTTGCTCTCTCTCTCTGTCTCTCTCTGGTCAAATTTTTAAAAATAATGAATAAATAAAATTAAATAAATAATTCTTTATAAAAAGATGGCTGAGAATAGAGATGTAGTAAAAGACCAAGTAGACTATGCTAATGCAATAATTTAATTCCTATGACATTAAAAAAATAAAAAAAGGAGAGAGAGAGAGGACATTAATGAATAGGAATTGAAGCTGGAAGCAACAGTTCTTTCTGTCCTATTTTTCATTTATTGTATCACAGTATATTTTTCCTAATTGTTTTTCTCCCTTCCTCTAAGATTTGGTACCTAATATATAAAAGTATCGTGCCAAGTGCAATTTCTCTGGCTTTGCTACTTATTTCCCTTTCTTAGTAAGGAGGAAGGAGTAAGCCCTGGGCAGGTAACTGAATGAGGCTGACTGGGTGGTGTCTGTGGAAAACTTGCAGTCTACCTCTGAAAGGACTAGCTGCTTTTCAGTTCCAGTTCATTGTTGGCTGGTGGAAATAAGCAATTCCAATCCAGATTTGTAAGCTCTGAGATGTGTAAAATTAGGTCAGAAATATGAAATTTTATATGACAGCTCCCCATTTTCAGTGATGGTAAACAGTCCACAATTTTGTAAAATAGTGCCAACCCACTAAAATACTACTGTCGTCTGAATTGGGGCTGGGAAATAATTATACTCTCTGATCTCTCAACTAGGAACTACCAAAAATAACCTAAATTTACCAACTCATTCCTTCTCCACGCACATCTCTATGGCATCTTGAGCAAAACAAACACTAGATAAGTAAACTGAAGAGTTCAGAAGAAATGGATTGTGGCTCGGGCCCCTGTTCTCTCTTTTGCATCTGTCTGCTTAGCGGCTGGGGCAGGTCTGCCCACCTCACCACCCCTCCCTGAACTCCCTGACCTGAGAGAATTCAATGAGAACTGGGATTGGGTCTGTGAGGCAGCTTAATTTAGGGGTAAGGTATATTAGCAGACTATTTTGCTGCTAATCCAAAAGTGTATTTTTCAATCAACTTTAATAAAAAATAAAATGCTTATTTGCAAAAAAGTATTATTTAATAATTTATATTTAAATTAAGTATTAATTTAGTTAACATTATAAAGAAATTTGACAAGGACATTAACTAATTTAATGCATCAGAAATATGTCATATTTAATAAGATCACCAGATAACAGAAAAACTAGTAATAACATTAAATATTGAAAATGCCATGGTTTAACTAATCTGAAAATCCTAACACCTTGTTATATAGTATTATCACCTTAAAATCTAAATATTTGTATTAATAAAGCTTAGATTATTTAAATATAGAGAAAAAAACAAGAAAATAAGCTATTAAAAACTACAAAAAGTAAAGAAAAAAGACTAATACTAACATCTATGAGTTCAATTATTCAATTTAATGGAAAAACATGAAAGTAAGTTTATTTATATTATATGTTGGGACCAAATGTAATAATAAAAGACAGTAAAAGTGAGTATGCTAAGTTGCGGTATTCTGAATGATTTTTGGTTTTGTTTCTAATTTTAAAAATTTGGGTAACATATTTGTATTTATTTTATAATAAAAATATATTTTAAATTATGGAAAATTTTTTCTTCCTTTTTTATTTTAAGTTTTTGCTAAAGAGTGCATGCAAGAGAGAGTGGCAAAGTGAGAAATAATCCTCCAAGGAATGGTGACTCAGCAATCCCTTTCACTGTCTTAGGGTTTGGAACATACTCGCGTGCCCACTCACGCATGCACACAGTTTTGTAAGCTGCCAGGTCCGGGACTCGAACTGTGCAGTTCGTCAATTGGGATCCAGTGCAACAGTCACCAGGCCACTTACTGGCACTATTTTTTCTAACTTTTAAATTACAGATTCAATGTGAACTTTTAATAGCATGATTTTAACCTCAAATATTTAATGTGTACATTCTAGAGGATTGTTTAGATGATAACATTGTTGATTCATCATTAATAACATTTTATTTTTATATAAATTATTTTAAACACTATATTCTCTTTTTATACTATCAAAACTTTATTGAGCATTTAGCAGTAAGTATTCTGCATAGATTACCTCACTTGATTCTCACAATGACTCAATAAAGTGAGGATTATTATTATTTTCACACTACATATCATGAAATTGCAACTGTAAGGTTGTCTAATTTGTCCAAGGTCTCTTAGTGAGTGGAAAACCTAGAGTTCACATCTAGAATTCCTGACTCTACAACCTTCACAGTTTTGGAGAGAGAAAGATAAAATTTATATACAGTAAAATGCACAGCTTAGAACTGTACAACTTGCGTGTTTTAATGTATGTATATACATATGTAACTACCATTTTATTAAAAATAGAAAGTATTCCTATCCTCTCAGCAAGATTCCTACACCTAGTTCCAATCAAATCATATCTATTTGGGAAAACTCTGCTTTCACTTTCATCACCGCAGGTGAGATATGCCTATTTTTGATATCAAGAAATATGGAACATAAAGCATGTATTCTTTCATATCTAGCTTCTTTTGCTAATTTGGTTTTTGAATGTCACATGTATCATACATATAATAAGCTATTTTTCTTGCCAATTAGCTTTTCAGGTGATGAATACACAGTAATTGGTTCACCTATTTTCCTGTAGGTTAACTTTCATAGTGTTTTCAGTTCTTAGCTATAAATAAAACTGCTACAAATATTCTTGTAAAATATTTTTGTAGACATACATTTTCATGTCTCTGCAGAAATACCCAGGATGGTAAAGCACAGGATAGGTCTATGTTTAACATTATAAGAGACTACCAAACTGTTTTGTAAAATAATTGTTGCAGTAAGAGAGATATAATTCTAGTCTCACCAACATCAGATTTTGATAGTCTTTTTAATTTTATCGTTTTACTGGATGAATGATGCTATGCTAGTGTGTTTTTAAATTATATTTCCCTGTTGAACGATGATGGTGTATCCCATTTTCATGTGCACATTAGCTTTTTATATAGTCTCTTTAATAAACTAACACTCTATTAAAGTTTCCTGCTCATTTTTATTAGGTGTTTTGTCTTATACTGATTTTCAGGAGTTCTTTATATATTCTGGATACAAGTCCTTTTTCTCAGATACATGTACTGAGAATATAGTTCCCTGATATTTTTCTTGTTAATAATGTTTAGAGATTAAAAGAAACTTTAATTTTTCATAAAGTTCAATGTAAACTTATTTGCGTCATGTTTAGTGATTTAGGGTCATTCTAAAAAACTGTCCATTTGAAATTCACAGAGATATTCTCCTATGTTTTATTATTTTTTAGAGAGACATTTTTATAATAGGGCATATGTGCTTGCCAAAGAGACAGAGACAGAAAGCGAGAAATCACCCTCCCAAAGGCAGGATGGCTACTTTGTAATCTTTCTCCTCCTTCTCTCAGGATTTTGGGGAAGCACACACATGCACGTGGTGTGAGTTTTAAGCTATTGGACCCAGGACTCAAACCATAGTCCACTCTGTGGGAGTCCAGCGACATAACCATTATGCAATCTGCTAGCCCCAATATTCTCCTGTTTTAAATAAAAAGCTTAATATAAGACACAAAAGCTTCGACATTTATGTCTAGGATCCATCTTAAGTTGCTTTCATGTAGTATAAGTTTGTAATTATTTCATATAGTTATCTGGTTGTTCCAACATCACTAGTCAAAGATGTTCCCTCTCCATTGAATTGTACTGTTACATTTGTGGAAAGTAAATTGGTCACGTATGTGAGGATATGTCTATGCTCTACAAAATGGTTAATTTATTATTTATCTATTATTACATTATTACCATATTATCTTGATAATAGTTTCTTTACAGTAAGTTTTAAAATCAATTCTTATGTGTCCTTCATTGCAGGATTTCTATTTCGAGATTAAGTTTTTTTGTTCTAGGCCATTTTTACTACCATATTATAAATAACTTTTCAATTTTTACTATTAATCCCATTGTGATTTTGATCAGAATTATATTGAATCTATGCATCAATTTGGTAGAACTGACCATTGAATAAAACTGAGTCTTCTCATCCACGAATATGCTATCTTTCTCCCATTACTTTAAGACCTCTTTTTTTATTAAGCAAAACTACAGATTTTACTATAAATGCATTGTAGTTTTAAAGACCTATTATATCATGTATGTCTATTTACTATATGCAATAGTAAATAGACTTTTAGTTTTTTTTGTTTGCTCGTTTTGCTAGAAGATAATTACAATTAATTTTTTACATGAACTTTAAATCTTGTGTTCTTGCTAAAGTTGTTTCATGTGATGAATATGCAGTATATAGTAGTGTTTGTAGATTCTCAAGATTTCTATTGTGTAAAACATTGGTATTATATCTGTGAAAATATTACTTTCTTTTCAGTGTTTATGTCTTCTTTTACCTTTGCCTATTCATTACAAACACACTCAATACCATGTTAAATAGAAGTAATGAGAATGAAAATCATTGCCTTTTTCACAATCATGGGGGGAAGCATTGAATAATTCATTAATTATGATGTAATTATTTTTCTGAGCTGTAGTTATGTAAAGAGTGTCTTAACTCCAAATATTTGGATGATATGAAGTCTGATACACCGTGATACTTTAAATTTTGAGATTTGTTGGATCTCAACATGAGTTAGCATATGATGCAAATTCTGGAGCTGGTGGTGGCACAACAGTAATTCAACGGACTCACATGAAAAAGGCCCTATGTTTGTGATGCCTGAGGTTCCTGACCATGCTGGACATAGGCATCTGTGATCTGGGCCAGGAAAGAACGAGGGTGGACTGCAGCTTGAAGACTCTTGAGGGTGCCTGTCTGCTTTTACAGAAAATACATTCTGTGGGTTTTTCGTTTTTGCTGTAGGGTACATATACTCACTAGAGAGAGACGGGGTGGGGAGGAGGGTGTGATAAATTACCCTCCAGCTACCTTAACCTCCATGTCACCTGCTGGCCCATGTTGTGTGATAGTGTTCTATTCATGTCAATTTGATCAAAATAGTGGAGTGGATTAATGGCTTCATTTTTTTTTAATTTATTTATTCATTTATTTAGTTTAATTTGACCAGAGAGAGAAAAACAGAAACAGAGACAGAGACAGAGTGGGAAAGAGAGAAAGCAAGCTATGAAGTCCAGGACTTGAACCATGGTCGGCCACATGAGAGTGTCCAGTGCCTTAACCACCACACTACCTATTGGTCCCAATGGCTTTATTTTTTCATACTATTTAAAAACTTTTTTGTACTTGCTCTGAGAATATGGCATTACAATCTACAACGCTGATTGCAGATTTGCCCTTTTTTCTCTGTAATTGTTAGATTTTTCTGTTTCATTTATTAAAATGAATAAGGTTAGTCCATGACATATATTGTCCCTGTAATCATTATGAGCTATCTCTATATCTGGTAATATGACCTGACTTTAAGTCAGCACATTTTTTTCTATTATATTACCAAACCAACTTTTTTTACACTTACTGTTTATTTAGTGTATTTCTGTATTCTTTTGTTATTCACCTGTATTTGATTTTATATTTAAAGTGTGTCTCTTCTAAAGAGTGAAGAGTTTGGCATTTAAAAAGTCCTGTTGATAATCTCAGCCATGGATTAGTATACTTAGCCTATTTATATTTACATTGTTCTTTATTTTCCAGTTGTTCCATCTATTTTTATGCTATTTGTCCTCTCACACTTTCTTTTGGTTTCATTTTTTTAAAAAGTATTATTTTATTTTCTCTTTAGGTTTTTACTATATACCTCTTTGCATTACTTTTTAGTGATTGTTCCCTATTATATGCATCTTTCTCTCCTTTTAATTTCCAGAGGCAAATGCACTCACCAGACAAGGACAGAAGAAGATGGGGAGGGAGGAGAGATAGCTCCCTCCAATGGGGCATGGCCATACCACAATCCCCTCTTCATCTGTCCATCCTATCAGAATTCTGGCCATAAGCACACATGTGCCCAGCATGTTTTTCAAGCTATCAGGACTGGAATCCAAACCACTGTTGACCATGTGAGACCCAACTCCCTTAACCACTAGACTATAGGGCCAGTCCAACAATATGAATCTCTAATTTAACCTAATCTACTTAGTTAAATTTTATCATTTTATGTGAATTAGTCTTGAAATAGTTTATATCCATTAAGTCCAATAGTGTAAACACTTTGTGCTATTATTACGACATGTTAATCGCATGATACAGTCACCAATATGCCACTTTTGCTTTAAACAATTAGCACTGTTCTAAAGAATGGAAGGAAATAAAAGAATATTTTCTATCAGCCACCATTTTCCCATTTTCAGTGCTTCATTCTTTTTTTCTTTCTTTTTCTTTTTTTCTTTCTTTCTTTTCTTTCTTTCTTTCTTTCTTTCTTTCCTTCCTTCTTTCTTTCTTTCTTTCTTTGTTTCTTTTTTCTTACTTGTCTTTCCTTTCTGCACATTTGAGTTCCTTTGCTATTATTTCCCTTTGGGCTAAAGAACTTTCTTTAAACATAGCTTGCAGTGCAGTTGTGCTAGCAATGAGTCACATCAGTTTCATTTAGTAAAAAAATGTTTTGTTTTAACTTAACCATGAAAAGATGTCATCAGTGGATGTATGATTCTGTTATGACACCACATGGCTTTAATAATGTTAAAGATATTACATTTTCCTCTGGCCTTATTTGATAATGATCAAAAATAAATTTACCTTTTATTTAAATTACTTTTTTATCTGTACCTATGAATATAATGTGTCTTTTTTTCCTATGTCTGCTTTTAACATCCACTCATTACTTCATTTGTGTTCTCTCATATAGTCTGATACTAGAAGTAAGGTAGTTCCCTTCATACTTATTCAGCTTGAAGTCTGCCAAGCTTCTCAAATTTGTAATTTGATGATTTGTATTACATCTGGGATTTCTTCTGCCATTAATTTTTTCTGCTCTATTTTCTCTCCCCCATTTTCTTGCGATTTTAACCCATGTGTTAGAACACTGTACATTACCACACAGGTGACTGTGGCTGTTATCATCACCATCATCACTTACTTTCTTGTGGTGGATAACTTCTCTCGCCAATGTTCACACAATTGATTTTCTTTTTAACCATCCCAATCTGATGATTTTTGCCATTCTAAATCTGATGTTAAATTTATCCATTTCTTTTACTTTAGGTATTTTGCTTAACCATATAACTTTTTTTGGTATATATTTGATATTTTTATGCTGAAATTTTCATATTTTTACTTATCAGTACCATCTTTTTTTCTTTTCTCTGAACATATGTGCATGTGTGTGTGTATACATATATATATATATGTATATATGTATACATATATATATATATGTATATATATGAAGCGACATAAAAGTTTTTGAGCATTATAGGTACATTTAAAGTATCATTAACTCTCACCCTCAGTCTTGGTCTCATACACACTCCATAGGAGTACAGACAAAATGTGTATAACATTACAGACATATATTAAAACCTTTGCACAGTTCTACCTATGTGTATATGTTTATATATATTATAAGAGTTATAAGAGTAGAATCATCAACATTTTATTATGGGAGCAACTAGTCATTATATAATCCTTCATTATCTATCCAATTCATTTACATCAAGTATATTCATTTAGAAATTGTTATATTATGAAATATTAACAACATTAACTTTAAATAATATTAAAATGTGTTGTGTACATATTTATGTAAGAGACTTTGCTTATTTTGTCTAAATTGATTTTATACCACAATAGTTTTATAAAATTGATGCCACTTTCAACTTACAGAGTCAAATATTCAGAAACATCATATAATTTGCCCATTGAAATAAAAAACAGTAATTTGAGTTTCTTCTCTGCATGTGAAAGTCCATGGCCCTACTCTTATGCCACATTGGTTCTCCGCATAAGAGTCACATCTCTATTAGAAAAGATGTTTTTATTGTCAATATACCACTGCGTAATTTAAACCTTAAAATTAATCTAAAATTATATCCACAAACCTATGAAAGCAATGACACACTCCAATGGATTTAGCAGTTATTTAGGAGAAAACTTTCTTTTTGTATACAATATCAGGTAGTAGAAAAAGATACCAAACCCTAATAAATAAATGAGAAACTTTTATCAATTAATTTCAGCAGTCCACAGAGCAATGTGTGCTGTCTACCTAAATGTTTAAAAACTAGCTTTGGGAAGCACATATTGCTCTTTAATATGTA
Organism: Tupaia belangeri chinensis; assembly: GCF_000334495.1. Taxonomy (NCBI): domain Eukaryota; kingdom Metazoa; phylum Chordata; class Mammalia; order Scandentia; family Tupaiidae; genus Tupaia; species Tupaia belangeri. The sequence goes on from NW_006159700.1 coordinate 4,185,240, forward strand.
ATCATTTTATAAAAGAGATTCTCCTAAGCTACAATAACCTTTTAGCCAGAAAATCCTTCATAGTTCCCCAAAATTATATCTTTCAAAACAAGTAATGTTCCATGCCCCATTATTACAGAATTTCATGAGGGAGATTTTATTATCAGCAAACTGTAAAAAGCTCCATGCCTCTTGAATGAAAACATTTTTTTAAAGTGAAAGGAAACAATAAGAAACAGTTTTCTTTTTAAACTTACAAAGATGACTATGGAAGTTTAAAGCTTATTAATACAACATGATGATAACAATAAATTCCAACCAGTCTTATATTACACTAGGGTTGGCTTTCATCATATCAAGCATACAGAAAAATTATAGGTCTCTGTGTCCTTATCTAATTTTGTAACTCTGGGAATGTCACTGCTTCACTTTGACCTGTATTTACTTCAAATAAGATGAAAAGTTGAGTCTAAATAGGCTATAATTTATTTTTCAGGTTTTTTTTTAAATACTGAATGCTTTTATTTTGAAATACTTTTAGATTTATATTCAGTTAAAGGAAATAATACAGAGGCATCCTGTGTAGCTTTAATTCAAGTTCTCTTAACAGTAACGTATGCAAAACTATAGTGCAACTCACAACCAGGGTATTGATAATAATTCCATTACAGTAAGAATCTTTCATCTTGGTATTTTTCAGGCATACTGTTTTCAAGCCTAGTCTCACCAATATTGTACAAGTGGTATCATAAAATATGTAGGCTTTTAGGACTGGCTTTTTTCAATCCCTAGTCTCTGTAGAGTAATCTATGTGGTCATGTGTATTAAGAGCTCATTCCTATTCATTGCTAAGCTACGGTCCATGGTTGATATGTACCAAGGTTTGTTTAACCATTTATCCATGTTGTGATTTGATCTTAGCTTTTGGCTATTAAGGATAAGCTTCTATAAACATTTATGTTTAGGTTTTTGTGTGAACCTTTTAAATTTTAACTTCTCTATGATAAATATATGTTCTCACTTCTTTAAAAAGAGTTTTCACTTTTAAATGAAATCTAATTTATCTCTCTCTCTCTCTCTTTTTAATTTTCATTTGCAGATCCTGCTTTGCATGTCAAGTGTAAGAACTCTTTGCCTAGTTCTACATTCTAAAGATTTTCTCTGTGTTTTTCTGAAATATCTTATAGTTGTCTTGTATCCCAATCCACGATGTATTTTAAGTTAATTTTTGAATGAGATAAAGTTTAGGTCAAGATGCACTTATTTATTTTTATTTATTTATTTATTTATTTATTTATTTATTTATTTATTTGAGAGGTTTTTGCAATAGGGCACGTGTGCTCGCCAGACAGACAGAGAGAGACAGAGAGACAGACAGAGAGAGACAGAGAGACAGAAATCGAGAAATCACACCCCAGCGGGGATGGTCACGCCGCAATCCCTTCTCCTCCATTCTCCTCTTGGGATCATGGGCACGCACGCACACGCGCCCGGCCTGGGTTTAAGCCACCGGGTCCAGGACTCGAACCACGGTCGACTACGTGGGAGTCCAGCAACACAGCCATTATGCTAACTGCTGGCCCCAAAGATGCATTTAATCTTCCTGTGTAAGTCAAGTTACACCATCTGTCAAAAACGCTATCTTTCCTCTGTTTCATTGCTTTTGTATCACGGCCAAACATTATTTAGCCATATTTTTGTGAACTGATTTCTGTATTCTCCAGTCTATTCCATTGACCTGTTTGCCTATCCTTCCATCAGAAGTGCGGTCTTGATTATTAAATACAGTTCTGAAATAGGGTATACTGATTTCTTTCACTTCATTGTTCTTTTCAAAATTAATTAAACAATTCCAGTTCTTTTTTTTTTGTTTTTGGGGAGGTTTTCGCTATAGGGCGTGTGCGCTCGACAGACAGAGAGAGACAGAGAGACAGAAAGTGAGAAATCACCCCCCAGGGGGGATGGTCATGCCATAATCCCTTCTCCTCCATTCTCCTCTCGGGATCTTGGGCACACACACACACGCCCGGCGTGAGTTTTAAGCTACCGGTCCGGGACATGAACCGCAGTCAACTACGTGGGAGTCCAGCAACAAAGCCATTATGCTAACAGCTGGTTCCCGCACAATTCCAGTTCTTTATCTTTCCAAATATATTTTAGAATACTCCTGTCTATATTAATTAAAAAAAAAAACTTGGTATAATATGTTTTTTAGAGATTTTGCTATAGGGCACGTGCACTCGCCAGACAGACAGAGAGAGACAGAGACACAGGAAGCAAGAAATCACTCCCTAGGGAGGAAGGACACGCCACAATCCCTTCTCCTCCATTCTCCTCTCGGGATCTTGGGCATGCGCGCACACGCGTCCGGTGTGAGTTTTAAGCCACCTGGTCTGGGACGTGAACTGCAGTCGACTTACATGGGAGTCCAGCGACATGGCCATTAAGCTAACTGCTGGTCCCTTGGTATAATTTTGACAGGAATTGTGCTGTACCTGTCTCAATTTTGAAAGACTCAACATATATAAGAGGAATTTGAAAAGTTCACAGAAAAATGAATTAAAGTACAAGTTTATTTTGGTACTAAGAAAGTTAAAATCCATGCATAGATTTTTTTTTTTATTATTTTTTGATCATACACACTTTCCATAAACTTTTTGAAGGGCCCTTGTATACTATACTTAGTCTTTAACTCATGAGCACAATGTGTCTCCATGTTTTTATATCTTCTATCTTTTCCTCTGCAGCAATATGCAATTTTCAGCATACAAATAATGTATGTGTTTTATATTGAAGGTTAGATATATACCTAGGTATTTCATTTTTAAAAGCAGTTGTAGGGACCAGCAGTTAGTGTAATTGCTATATCGCTGGACTCCCATGTAGTCAACTGCGGTTCGAGTCCCGGACCTGGTAGCTTAAACTAACACCGGGGCATGTGTGTGTGTGTGCTCAAGATCCCGAGAGGAGAATGGAAGAGAAGGAATTGAGGCATGGCCATCCCCCCTTGCTTTCTGTCTCTCTGTCTCTCTCTTTCAGGCCGGCGCATGCACCCTACAGCAAAACCTCTCAAAAAAAAAAAAAAGGGAAGAAAGAATTTTTTACATAGAAAATTATGCCATCTGCAAATGAGGACAGTTTATTTCTACCTTTATGATCCGAATGCTTCTTATTGTTTTCTCTTGCCTTTTCTTGCCTTATTTCAGTGGCTAGAACTTCCAAGACTCTATTTAATAAAGAGTGTAGAAATTAAAGGTCTTGCCTTATTCCAAATCTTAGGAGGACAACATTAATTTATTTCACTATTAAATAAATTATTTGTAGGATATTTTTAAGATTATTAAGTTGAAAATGTTTCTTTACATCCCTTTTATACAGAGATTTTTTAATCATGAATGTTTCAGTTTTTCTTCAAATATTTTAAGCACTGATTAATAATATGATTATGTAATTTTTTCTTTCGCCTTTTAGATTTTTTTTTTAACTAAGGGGTGCCTGTGCTTGCAAGAAAGAAACAAATAAATAATTCTGGATTAATAAATAATTCATGAGGATTTAGCATATGCATATACACATATCCCTGGCATATTTTTCATGCTACTGGAGCCAGAAATTGAATTGTGGTTAGCCATGTAGTATCTAGCTCCCTTACCAACTGTATTGTACAATGGGACTGATCCTTGTTTAGCTTTCTCATATAGTTGATTACATTGATCTTTTGTTTGTTTGTTTGTCTTTTGGGGTTTTTTTTTGAGAGAGATTTTTGCATTTGGGCATGAGCACTTGCCAGAGAAAGAGAGTAACAGTAACAGTAACAGGGAGAGTGAGAGGGAAAGTGAAAAATCACCCCTCAGGGGAAGGGCCACTCCACAATCTCTTTTTCTCCATTCTCTTCCCAGCATCTTAGATGTGCACACACAAATGCTCAGCATGCGTTTCAAGTCACCAGGTCCAGGACTTGAACCATGGTTGGCTATGTGGTAGTCCTTCAACATAATTGTATGCCACCTGCTGGTCCTACACGGATGACTTTTTTCTTTTTTTAAAAATTTATTATTATCATAAACACATTGATGAATTTTTGATTGCTGAACTAAAGTGGTATCTGTTTGACAAACTTCACTTAGTTTTGGTGTATAATTATTTTAATATATTGAATTATATTTACAAATATTTTCTTAGAATCTTGGCATTAATATTCCTGAAGGATATGAGTCTGTAGCCTTTGCTTTTCTTTCTCTCTTTCCTTCTCCTTCTCTTTTTTTCTTTCTTTCTCTTTCTTTCATTCTTCTCTTTCTTCTTTTTTCTGCATTGTCTTTGTCTGGTTTTGTTACTAGGAAAAATATTAGTTTCACCAAATGAAGTGAGTAGTGTTTCTGTCACCAAATGAAGTGAGTAGTGTTTCTGTCTCTATTTTCTGAACTATGTTGAGTATATAATGTTAGTTCGAATTTAAACAGTATATAGATTCCTCCAGTGAAACAAGATCTAAATATAATCTTTTAATAAATTTTAAATTATAAATTTAATTTCCTTCATAATTATAGGGCTATAAAATGATCTATTTAATACTGAATCATTTATAGTAGTATGTGATTCTAAATCATTTGAGCCAATTCATTTATGCTGCCAAGTTTATGTGTGTACAGTAAATCCATGCTCTTAATCTTCAGTATTCGAATGGTGTGCAGGAAAGCCCTCTGTTGATTCCATACATTGGCAACTATTGACTCCTCTGTCTGTTGTTTTTTATTTTGCCAATCTTTATATAATTCTGTTACTTTTAAATTTCAAAGAATATGTGTTTGTTTCACTAATTTTTGAATGTTGTTATTTTCAGTTTCATCAATTTATCCTTTCCTTGGTCTTATTTCTCTTTTGCTTACTTTGTGTTTTTGATATTTTGTTTCTGTAGGTATATAGGAATTTAGATTAGTGATTTTGACTAGTCACCTCAATTGTTATAAATTTCTCCCTCACTTTGGCAGTGTCACACAAATGTTGGTATGCTCTATTTCATTTTCCTTTAGTTTCACTGAATTTCCTTTGGAATTTTTTCTTTGCTGTATGGCAGATTTATAAATATGATATTTCATTAGGTTAATTTTTTGTAGTCAGAAAGTACATCCTATATTATTTCAGTTTTTAAAATTTCTGAGATTTGTTTTGTAGCTCAGATTGTGGTCTATTTTGATACATATTTCTTAAGCAATTGAAGGCTATGCACATTCTGCTGTTGAGTGAAGTTCTCTGTGACAATTGATTAGATCCCATTGGTTGATGATATTAGATTGTTCTGTGTCTGATGACTTCTGTCTGCAGGTTCTATCAGTTTTGACGAGTAATGGTAAAGTTTCCAAATATAATTATGCATTTGTCTATGTGTCCTTTTAGTTCTATAGCTTTCGTTTCTTATTTTGAAGTTCTATTGTTTGATCATACACATTTTGGAATGCAATGTCATTTGAATATTGATGCTCCTCTTTGACCCTGGTATTTTTCTTTGAATTGAAGTGTACTTTATCTGGTGTTAATACAGTTACTTCTTTCTTTAAACTTTGTTAGCAGATCTCACTTCCCATTTTTCTGTTTTTTCAAGTCTTTCTGTGTCACTTAAATTATCATATTTCCTGTGAGTCTATAAAGGACTATATGTATCTAGGTTATATACTTTTATCCACTCTTATAATATATTTTAATTAGTATATTTAGACCATTCACATATGATATGATTTTTTTTTTTGAGAATTTTTTGCTATAGGGTGCGTGCACTCGCCAGACAGACAGAGAGAGACAGAGAGACAGAAAGTGAGAAATCATCACCTGGGGGGATGGCCATGCCACAATCCCTTCTCCTCTATTCTCCTCTCGGGATCTTGGACTTACATGCACATGTGCTCAGCGTGAGTTTTAAGCCACCGGGTCCGGGACTCGAACCATAGTCGACTACATGGGAGTCCAGTGACACAGCCATTACACTAACTGCTGGTCCCATAATATGATTTTTAATATGTTAGGGTATACTTTCTTTTGTGTTTCTTTTCTTTTTTCTTTCTCTGTTTTTCTTTTTTTTTTTTTTCACTGTACTCATACGGGATTTTAAAACATTTCTATAATAATATTTTAATCTATCCCTAGTATTTTAAATTAATTAATTATTTTACTTTAAGAATGTGACAGAAAGATAGTTTCACAGCACGGGGTCTTGATACCCCAATGCAGTCCTTGCTTCAGTTAGCCCTGGATCAGAGGCACACCCATGTCTAGTATGATTAAGGTGGTCTTTAGACATGAACTTGAAATCTTCCCATGTGGGTTAGCTTCACAGAGCATTGAATTTTACCACTGTATGACCATCTAGCCCTCACTCCCAACGTGATTTTAAATATTACTGTATAGCTTTTTAGTGATTGCTTTGAGATTCACATTATATTTTTATAGATTGAGTATCCCTTATTTGAAATGCTTGGGTCCAAAGGTGTCTCGGATTTGGATATTTTAAGATTTTGAAACATCTGCATTTATATAATGATTTATTTGAAAATAAGACCCAAGTCTAAACATAAAACTCATGTAAGTTTCATATACACTTTGTAGTCTTAAGATGATTTTATTATTTTTATACATTGTTCTGATTGCAATGCATCACATGCCGTCAGGTATAGAATTTTCTATTTGTGGAGGTTTGCTGGTGCTCAAAAAGTTTTGAATTAAAAAATAAAGTCTTGTATTTGGGGCATTTCAAAATTTGAATTTTCAGATTAAAGTTGCCCAATATGTATAAATTATCACAGTTGCCTCATGTCATTTTTTCAGTTTCTTTGAGATATGGAAGCCTTAGTTTCCTTTATAAACATTCAAATTTCCACATTTGATACACACACATCCCCACACACATTAAAAGCAACAACACATTGTAGTGGTTGCTTTTACCATCAAATATAATGTAGAAAATTGAAGATTAATACATATGTGTACTAAATCCTTTTTTTCCCCTTTTCCTTTCTCATACTCTAAGTTTCTTTCTATTATTTCTTTTCTCCTTAGAGAATTCTTTTAGCCATTATTATTTAGGGTATGTCTAGTAGTGACAATCTAAATTTTCATTCATCTAGTGCATTTTACATTTTTTAGAGAGAATTTTGCTATAGAGTGTGTGCATTTGGCAGAGAGACAGAGAAATAGAGACAGAAAGTGCGAAATTACCCCTAGGAAGGCTGGCCACACTGCAATACCTTCTCTTCCAGTCACCTCTTGGGATTTTGGACACGCATGCACATGTGCCTGGTGTGAGTTTTAAGTCACTGGGCATACACATTTTGGAATGCAATGTCATTTGAATATTGATGCTCCTCTTTGACCCTGGTATTTTTCTTTGAATTGATTTTTAATATGTTAGGGTATACTTTCTTTTGTGTTTCTTTTCTTTTTTCTTTCTCTGTTTTTCTTTTTTTTTTTTTTCACTGTACTCATACGGGATTTTAAAATTTTTCTATAATAATATTTTAATCTATCCCTAGTGGACGGGATTTTAAAACATTTCTATAATAATATTTTAATCTATCCCTAGTATTTTAAATTAATTAATTATTTTACTTTAAGAATGTGACAGAAAGATAGTTTCACAGCACGGGGTCTTGATACCCCAATGCAGTCCTTGCTTCAGTTAGCCCTGGATCAGAGGCACACCCATGTCTAGTATGATTAAGGTGGTCTTTAGACATGAACTTGAAATCTTCCCATGTGGGTTAGCTTCACAGAGCATTGAATTTTACCACTGTATGACCATCTAGCCCTCACTCCCAACGTGATTTTAAATATTACTGTATAGCTTTTTAGTGATTGCTTTGAGATTCACATTATATTTTTATAGATTGAGTATCCCTTATTTGAAATGCTTGGGTCCAAAGGTGTCTCGGATTTGGATATTTTAAGATTTTGAAACATCTGCATTTATATAATGATTTATTTGAAAATAAGACCCAAGTCTAAACATAAAACTCATGTAAGTTTCATATACACTTTGTAGTCTTAAGATGATTTTATTATTTTTATACATTGTTCTGATTGCAATGCATCACATGCCGTCAGGTATAGAATTTTCTATTTGTGGAGGTTTGCTGGTGCTCAAAAAGTTTTGAATTAAAAAATAAAGTCTTGTATTTGGGGCATTTCAAAATTTGAATTTTCAGATTAAAGTTGCCCAATATGTATAAATTATCACAGTTGCCTCATGTCATTTTTTCAGTTTCTTTGAGATATGGAAGCCTTAGTTTCCTTTATAAACATTCAAATTTCCACATTTGATACACACACATCCCCACACACATTAAAAGCAACAACACATTGTAGTGGTTGCTTTTACCATCAAATATAATGTAGAAAATTGAAGATTAATACATATGTGTACTAAATCCTTTTTTTCCCCTTTTCCTTTCTCATACTCTAAGTTTCTTTCTATTATTTCTTTTCTCCTTAGAGAATTCTTTTAGCCATTATTATTTAGGGTATGTCTAGTAGTGACAATCTAAATTTTCATTCATCTAGTGCATTTTACATTTTTTAGAGAGAATTTTGCTATAGAGTGTGTGCATTTGGCAGAGAGACAGAGAAATAGAGACAGAAAGTGCGAAATTACCCCTAGGAAGGCTGGCCACACTGCAATACCTTCTCTTCCAGTCACCTCTTGGGATTTTGGACACGCATGCACATGTGCCTGGTGTGAGTTTTAAGTCACTGGGTTCAGTACTCAAACTGTGGTCAACTATGTGGAAATCCAGCATCAACCACTATGCCATCAGCTGGTCCCTTAATTTTTTATTTCCTGAAGTATATTTTTACTACATATGGGATTCGTCTTTGATCATTTTATTTTCAGCAATCGGAAAGTATTGTGTTACTTCCCTCTTGCCATCACAGTTTCTGATGAGAAACACTCTATCATTTAAATTGATTGTGTGCCATAAGTGAGTCTTATTTATCTCTTGCTGCTTTCAATATTTTTCTTTTCTTTAGTTTTTGTAAGTTTGACTATGATGTCTTAGTGTTGATTTATTTGGATTTATTTGCACTAATCCTGTTTGGAATTCACTCAAAATTTTTTAAAAATTCTTTCATTTAGATTTATCTATTTAATTAATTTGACCAGAGAGAGACAGAGAAAGAGAGTGAGAGATATAGAGAGTGAGAGATACAGGAAAGTGAGAAAGCAAGCCACCAGGTCCAGGACTCCAATGGTGGTCAGCCATGTGGGAGTCCAGTGCCTCTAACTACCACGCCATCTGCTGGCACCCACTCAATTTTTGACATAGGTTTATGTCAGCTGAAAAGAAATATAAACTTTTGACTGTGTTTTGAGTTTTTAAAATTTTTTATATTATGTTGTTATAGAAAATAGGGAACAGGTCCCTGTGGTTCTGCTCATTTTTGTTTTTTTAATTTGTAACTGGTGTGTGTGTGTGTGTGTGTGTGTGTGTGTGCACAGTTGCACCTATTATCTCTAGTTGTTCAGATTGGAAATTTTATTTCTACGTGCCAATCTTCTAAGTCATTACATCTTTCCTCTCCTCCCTCTACTCAGCTTTTTTCACATTAAGGTTTTCATAAGCTTATCCTATTTTTTATTTGTAATTATTTGTATAGCTGGATCTTTATATTTTCCAGTTATTTGCCTAGATTTTCAATTTCTTTGAGAAGACTTTCTACTTTTTCTTTTGTTTCAGGTTTCCTTGTAACTTCAGCTTATTGTTTTCTGATAATTGTTTTAAAATCTTTGTCCTATAATTGTGATACCTTTGACATCTCAGTGTTAGGATCTATTGGTTTTCTTTTCTTCACTTAGTTTAAGATCTTTCTGGTTTTAGGGAAAAATAGTGATTTTGGGGCCAGCTGATGGCATGGTGGTTAAGGCACTGCGACTGACATGGTCAAATCTATGGTTTAAGAACTGGACATGCTGGCTTGAAAAACACACCAGGTGCATGTGGATGCATGCTCAAATCCTGAGAGAACAGAAGAAAAGGGACTGTGGCATGGCTACTCCCCCCTGGGGGTTGACTTTTCACTCAGTCTCTGTGTCAAGTGCACACACCCTATGTCAAAAAACAATCAAACAAACAAAAACAGTGATTTTCATTTGAATCATGAATATTTTGGCTATTATGTTATGAAATTCTGTAAATTATTTTACTTTCTATTTTAGGTGGCTTCTCCGACACAATATTCCTAAAGGGGAAAAGAGGGTTGTAAAGCACACCCTCATTAATGCCTCGTGCAGATAGATGTTCACCTTCGTCATTCAGCAGCGTTGAGTATTCTGTTTCCCCGTGTGGTCTCTTTTTGTCAGTTGAAAGGAGGGACTAGGACAACATGTTAATATTAAAGTAGTGAATTCTAGTCTTGTAGCATACTAGGATAGGTTTCATCTATCTTTCAAACCCTTTAATTCCACAGGATTACTGAAATGATAAAATAAAAATAGCTAAAGTAAAGGCCCCAATAGGAACAAGCAGACTCTGTACAAGATCACAGTTATGGGAGTAATATATTGTATGACAAATGAAATAATAGTAATCTAAAATTTTAGATTTTAGAACCGATTCTGTTATTACTTCATTTTATAACATTGGGAACTAGCTTAACCTCTCTGAAAATTGTTTCTTAAAATAAAAAGACAGAAATTTGCCAATTAGGTCATAATTCATTTACCAATTTAATACTAAATGATCACTTAAATCATAATTATAAAAAAAAGCATATCAAAAATACTCCAGGAATCGGGAACCAGCAGTTAGCGTAATGGCTATGTCGCTGGACTCCCACGTAGTCGACCGCGGTTTGCGTCCCGGACCCGGTGGCTTAAAACTCATGCCGGGCGCGTGTGCGTGCATGCCCAAGATCCCGAGAGGAGAATGGAGGAGAAGGGATTGTGGCGTGGCCATCCCCCCTAGGGGGTGATTTCTCGCTTTCTGTCTCTCTGTCTCTGTCTGTCTGGCGAGCGCACGCACCCTATAGTGAAAACCTCTCAAAACAAACAAACAAACAAACAAAAAACCAAAAATACTCCAGGAATCAGTAGATGGTGTAATGGTCATGTTGTTGGACTCCCACATAGTCAACTACAGTTGAAGTCCAGACCTGGTGGCTTAAAACTCATGTCAGGTACATATGTGTGCATGTCCAAAATCCTGAGAGGAGATGGGACCAGCAGTTGGTGTAATGGCTATGTCGCTGGACTCCCATGTGGTTGACCGTGGGTCAAGTTCTGGACTTGATGGCTTAAACTCATGCTGGGCGCATGTGTGTGCGTGCCTAAGATACCCAGAGGAGAATGGAGGAGAAGGGACTGTGGTGTGGACATCATCCCCTTTTGAGGGGGTGGTGATTTCTTGCTTTCTGTCTCTTTTGTCTTTCTGGCGAGCACACACGCCCTATAGCAAAAACCTCTAAAAAAAAGAAGAAAAGAAAAAGAAAAATCCTGACAGAAGAATGGAAGAAAAGAGATTGTGGTGTGGTCATCCCCCCTGATGGGAGATGATTTCTCAATTTCTGTCTTTGTGTCTCTCCAGTGAGCACTTGAAACCTATTGCAAAAATCTCTCTTAAATAAAAATTCTACATACATATGAAATCAAATTTTGAATATAGCAATTATACTTAGAGTGAATAAAACCTCATAGTGAAGATGATATAAAGAAATTTGGAAGAAGCATGCTCCTTCTGAGTTTATGAAAGGGTTATCAAATTATAGTTGAAGAGATAGCTTGGATCCCTTTGAAAGCTAAGACTTCCGTCTACCTGCAGCAGAATCACATGGCGAACTTACTAAACGTAGATTTCTTTTGCTCTGGTCCTAACTGAAAAGAATTTTCTGAAGTGAGACCCACAGAACTATATGTTGAAAGTCACACTCTATGATTCTTATGAACTCTAATGATTAGGAATCACTGCAGACTTTAAAAATATATTTTTAAAGCTAATGCGCTATATCCAAAGTAAAAATTAATCAAAGGACTTCAAATTCTAGTAACTACATGTAAAAAAATTCAACATGTATCAACTTTAATCTCCTCAATCACATGGAGAATAACATCTGCCAACCATCATGACTAAGATGCACTTGAAATATGTAAATATAATGCATTCATTTGATAGGATACATTTTGAAAGCTATTTGGATTTTATATAAAATGCTTTACTGTACAAACAGTATTGACTTATATAGGTAAGTATATATTTCTGATGAGATGGTTCCATAATTCTTACCAAAATACTTAAGAGGTGTTATGCTGTCAAGCAGCTTAGCCCATTAGCTTGCGTCTTTAGAATACTATAATCTACAAGATAGAGGTAAAAACTTGCTCTATTTTTGGTAAAATTTCATCATGGTCTTTTCCTGAAGGAAAAACTCATTAAGCATCAATTGTTCACCTGATATAAGAATTACATAGACAAAGAAAAATGTATTTGTTCTCAAAACGTTCATACCGATGCCAGAAAAATAGATTACATAATACTAATAATGTTAGTCTTCTGCTGTATTTGACAGCAAGAAAAATTAACAAATAGATTAAGTTTTGTTTTCTGTCTAAACCAATAATTTTGTTGAGATTAGATGTTCTTCCTTCACTGAAGCCAACAATGGCTTCAGTGTGTGCTTGGAATTCACATCTTATATTTTATAACAGAAACTGACTAGGTTATGGTTAGCTTATGTCTGTAATCAAGATTCCACGTGATTAAGGAATTGTTGTGGGACTTAACTTTGGAATTCTCCACTTGAATTCACTTGCTAAGGACTTCAGATTACCTTCAGACCACACATATATATGCATGTGCATGCACACACAAACACACACACACACACAAGAACAATGATTCCAATACCTTTCATTATTGAGTTTTTTGAATAATGAACATTGAGAACCAAATTTGCAAAGCATTAGAAAACTTTTTAAAGAGTCATACAAAAATTTATTTCCTGGAGTTTAGAAAATTTATTTTTATCTAATCCATCACATTCCAGGAAAAAAAAATGTGCTCATTAATAGTCTTTACATTCTATGCATATTACTAAATGATATTTGAGATTAAAATTACAAATAAATTAAATAAATATAAGAAAACTAAATGAATAACATAAGCAAGCATAATGTTCTAAGAAAAGAAGTTTGCATGCAAGCTTATGCCCGTGAACATAAGAATTGAGTTAAGGATGAAATCCTGTAGCATATTCTCATGACAGGATGAATCTATTAGTGCAGTTAAGTATTTGCAGATCTTATTCATTTCCAAATACTTTACTAAAGCAGGAAACAAGACAAATCCTGGCTAGTAACAAAGAACAAACCACCCTAAAACATCTGGCATACTTACACACTTTTCGCTGTCAAATACATAGCACAAATGTTTATTTGACTCAGAATCTTTGCATATGAAAGTGAATATCCTCTTGTCAGTTTTATCATCTGCACAAAATGATATTCTATGAAGCTGGCAATTGTGTTGGATTTCCTGTGAACACAGATGGAAATAAACGTAGTTGATCAGATTTGTTTCCATTTTCTAAAAGACCAGCTTGTGTTAGTAACACGTAACTTATGGCTTTAAAAGTAGGACAATCATCTGTCAAGCTTTTGTTTTATAATTATGTACACCCTAAACTTAAACAAATACATAATGGAAATGGACCTTCATGATTTGGGATTAAACTAAGATATTCATTTCAGTAGTACTTAGAAAAACAGAAGCATTATACAAGAGGATCAGAAGTTCATGGATTTTTCTAAGCTACAAAGGATTTTAAGAGACTATGCATTTTATTTTATTATTATTTTGAGTTTTTTTTCTTCCTTAGAGTGTGTCCGCTTGCCAGAGAGAGAGAGAGATGGATAGGCAGAAAGAGACAATGAGAGAAAAAGTGAAAAAATCACTCCCTAAGGAAGATGACCATGACACAATCCTTTTTTCTCCATTCTCCTTCCGGGATCTTGGGCACACATGCACACACATGTGGAATGAGTTCCAAACCACTGGTTCTGGGACTCAAACCACAGTTGGCCATGTGTGAGTCCAGCAATGTAATCATTGCACCATCTGCTGGCCTAGGGACTGTGTATTTTAAGTCCTGTAAATTTACACTGAGGAAGACACTGAGATGCAGGAAAACTAAGATACTTTCATGGGTTACAAAATTATCAATAGTAGATTTTCTTTTTAAGCAGAACACTTCTCATATTATCTCACTGCTACTAACTAGGATTACTTTTAGAAAGCAGCTTCATCTACATATCGCTGTCTCTCTGGTGAGCACATGTGCCTATAGCAAAAAAAAAAAATAAAAACCTCTGTAAAAATCATTTCTAAGTATTAAAGCATTTACTTATTTGTTTTTTAAATTTTATGTACACTATGGAATTTAATTTACATATATTCGTGCTTACGCATATGCTCTCGAATCTCTTCTGTTTAAGGTCATCCTTGCAACTTCTGTTGTGATCTCCATAGGACAGTCAACGAAGAAGGTCTACACATGCATCCCCAACAATCATTCAATCAATTCTCTAACCAGCAGAAAGACAAATACTGCAACCAGATCTAAGTAAATATATTCGTAGCATACACACACAGACATACACACACAAGCACCCATCTAAGATATACATGCTGTTTGCAATAAACACACACACACACACAAGATACAAATATTCTTTGACTTATAGGGGAGTTACATCCTCAAAAACCTACCATAAGCTGAAAATACTGTGAGCTGAAATTCTATTTAATACATATAACTTCTCAAATATCGTAGCTTAGCCTGGCCTATCTTAAGCTTGCTTGGAAAAATTATATAAGACTATAAATCAGCAAACTCATCTAACACGAAGTCTATTTTGTACAAAAAGTGTTGAGTAACTTATATAATTTACTGAATACTATACTGAAAATGAAAAACAGAATGCAATCCTAATTTATTATTCTTTTTTAAATTTGCCAGACAGCATGTGCTCACTGGAAAGAAAAAGAGAGAGAGAGAAAGAAGAAAAATGAGAAAGTACCCTCTCCCAGGGGGATGATGACACCACAATCCCTTCTCCTCGTCTCCCTCCTTTCAAGATTTTGGGCACATATGCACATATGTTGTCATGTTTTTCAAGCTGCTGAGTCTGGGGTTCCAACCGCACAGTCAGCCATATGGAAACCAGCCACACTAAGGGTGGCCCAATCTTTATTATTTTAAGCCAAAGTCATTCTATTTAAAAAGAATAGAAAGGAAAAGAAATTATAGCCTGAACTATAATAAAGTTAAAAAATTGTTAGGTCAAACCATTTTAAATTTGGGACTATATTGAACTATAAGACTCAAATAATATTGTAATTATACACTTAATTATAATATTTAAAAAGATAACTAAATAGTTCTTTTTAAACTTTATATATTTATTTATTTTTAATTTGACCTGAAAAGGAAAGAGAGAGAGGATGAGAGAAGGAAAGTGAGAAAGCAAGCCACCAGGTCCGGGACTTGAAACGCAGTCAGTCATGTGGGAGTCCAGCATCCCTAATCATGACGCCACCTGCTGGCCCTATTAAACAGGTTTTTAAAATTATTATTATGAATTCAAAATAGTAAGCTATTAAGTTATTCATAGTATTCATTCATTCTTCAGTTTGCTGAAATATGTAGCAGGGGAAAAGAAACCAATGTTCTTATTTAATTATGACTAATGTAAACACATAGAAAAAGCGATCACTCCCTTTTCTATTATAAGTATAAATATATTTTCTAAGATCCATGATAATATTAAGAATATCATTCAGAAACTGAGATCATCTACATTATTTAATGAGTGTTGTAAATGATTAGAGATGGGAGTAACTTTAGATTCATCCAAGGAAGGCTAGTGGAATGTCCGTCTTGACAGACATTATATTAAGACATTATATTATAATCAATAGTTTCGAGAAATTTTTCTCTTATACTACAAAGTTTCAAACAACCTGTAGCACAAATATCTGGGCTATCTGCTATAAAAGTATGCCTTTTTGGGGGCCAGTAGATGGCATAGCGGTTACATTGCTGGACTCCTACATAGCTGAACACAGTTCGAGTCCTGGACCTGATGGGCTGAAACTCATGCTGGGCCCATGTGTTTGCATGCCCAAGATCGCAGGAGGAGAATAGATTGTCGCCTGGCCATTTCCCCAGGGGGTGATTTCTCACTTTCCCTCTCATTGTTTCTGTCTCTCTCTTTACAGCAAATATATGTGCCCTAGGGCAAAATCCTCTCCAAAAAAAAAAAAAAAAAAAAAAGAAAGAAAAAAAGAAAAGAAAGATCCTTGTTTTGTTTTCACTCCAGCTGGCTCAGAATTTCAGAGATTGTTTAAAAAGATTTCTAGGTTTTGGAGTTGGCAGGTGGCATAGTGGTTAAGATGTTGACTCACATTGCAGATCATGGTTCAAGTCTTAGACCCAGAGGCTTGAAATTCATGCTAGGAGTATGTGTGTGCATACCCTAAATCCCAATATGAAAATGGAAGAGAAGGGACTGGGTGTGGTCATCCCATCTGGGAGGTGATTTTTCACTTTTTCTCTATCTTTGTCTCTCTGATGGGTGCACATGCCTATAGCAAAAAAGTCTCTAAAAATGAAAAAAAAAGATTTAGAAGTAGTAAAGCATTTGCTTATTTATGCATTTTAAAATTTTATGTACACTACAGAATACTACTCAGCCATTAAAAAAAAATGGGACCATGGCCTTTGATGCAAAGTGGATTAATATGGAAGATTTAATGCTATGCAAAGCAAGTCAGACCATGAAAGGGAGGCATTGTGTGCATTTGCTTAATATATACCAAAAGTCTGCACTCTAAAGTGGAAACTGGAAGACTGGGAGGTGTAACAGCAGGAAGGGCAACTAGAGAAAAGAGACAGCAATGAAGGGGATGAGTATTAGGAAATGGGAGAAAACAGATCAGGAAAAAAATTGTCAGACACAAAAATGGAAAATTATGTGGTGATGATAACATAAGTCGTCTTACCTTTGACTTGACTAATATGCATTTTATTAATGCTGGGAAAACCATTTTGTATGCTGTAAAGATGTGTAGTGGTTAAATGTAAATTAAAAAAAAGAAAGAAATACACAGTTTGAAGATATATTAATAAGGGGGACAATTGTAGGTACCAGAGACTGTATAGGAGAGTGGTGATTAGCACAGGGTGGGTGAGAGGGTGTCAGGAAAAAAACAAACAAATAAACAAACAAACAAAAAAATTTAACAGATACAGAAATGGAAAGTTCTCTGTTGAAAATGATGTATATATGGTAATATCACTGACTTAATTGACACACACTGCAAGCATGCTTTAAAAAGCCATTTCATATGCTATCAAGATGTACAGTGATTAAATGTAAAAACATATCTCACAATAAAAAAACAAAACTGCAATTTCTGGTTTATGATCATTGCATACCTTTCGAGGGGTGTAGTATGGGTTTTTGAAACATGCATATAATTATTCATTTTTCATTTTGAAATATTTTTACAACTGACATAACATTGTATGCATTCATCATGTACTTACATGTGAAATCTCAGAAATTTTCATCTAGATATGTATCACTGACGTAGTGAAGAACCTTATCTTTCTGAGTCTTTTTGAGTCTCATGTGTCAGCTTGTTGAGATTTGGTCTAGCACTCTGATTCACATTAGTGCTCATCAGAGTGAAAATCAGTTCAATAAAATGAAATATATATAAATAAGTGCTCAGAGAATCCGTCTATAGTAGTGCATATAAACCAAATGGCAGGCCACCTGAGGGCTGCCTGGCAAGCAGTAAGTAAAAATGAGAAAGTCTACTGTATGATTTTAATGTTTATTGACATTACTAGACAGCTGGAGCCAACAACATGGCGGACCAGTATCAAGACAAGGTGTTCAACTTCAAATTTGATGAGGTCATCTTTTTCTTGCAGTCAGTGCTTAGAAGGACAAAGACTATTTCTGTCTGAGACCAACCATCCTTTCCTATATTTTCCTTGATTAACCAGTCTTCTTTCTTATTGACATTGATTTTGTTTCATTTTAATCTCAATAAAGTCAAACAATAACTCTCAGCAGCACTGCAGCTTCTAAATACCAAGAGCAGGGCCACATCATTTATTAATTTTATAATTATGTTAATCATATATACAGAGGAAATATGGCTATAAAATGTACAAAAAAGATTGTTTTTTTCCATTTATAGGAGACTTTACAAGTAATATTGCGGGCACACCATTTACATATTTGGTGGTGAAATCTACGGTCTCATTCAACCAGCAACCAATATGATCACAGAAAGCCTGCATATAAACAGTAGGGAATCAAACAAATATGTATTTAGATTAGCAAAGATACTTTCCTACAAGGAAGACCAGGGACCTGTAATGTGTATTTTCAATTTTTTGGTAAGATTTTTTGTTGTTGCTATGATAGATCATTATAGATTTTAAATGTAGTACTTATTTTTTTGTGAAATAAAATAGAGAAACTCAAGAATACAACGAACCATAGGAAAAGAAAGTATCCTTTAATATTAGTAATATTTTCTTGAACTTAGAAGAATAAGCCCAATAAATATAATTATCTCCAATCATCTATACCACTTGTTACCAGCACCACATAATCTTCACTGAGAAGACAAAAGAGAAAAGCAGAAAGGGAAAAAGACACAGAAAGAAAGATATAAAAGCCAGTTGTTATTGTCTTTGTTTCCAATTTTCATCCATCCTCCTGGGAAAGAAAAATAGTTCATTTTCCATAAAGACAATCCAAATTAGGTTAGCAATGTATTCTTATATTCTGCCTCATACACATATATTTAATTGTAAATAAGTTCTTTTGTTTGTTTGTTTATTTTTTTGAGAGGTTTTTGCAATAGCTGGAGAGACAGAGACAGAGAGACAGAAAGCAAGAAATCACTCCCCCACTCCCCCAGGGGCATGGCCATGCTGCAATCCCTTCTCCTCCTCTCAGGATTTTGGACATACATGCCCATGTGCCCAGCATGACTTTTAAGCTATCTGTCTGAGACTCGAACTGCAGTTGACTACGTGGGAGTCCAGCGAGGTAACAATTATGCCATCTACTGGTCCCAAGGTTAACAGGTTGTTAATGGGAAATCCTTATTGACATAAATCTGAATAACAGATTTTCCAACAATTAAAATAATACGTGGTAATTACCTACCTTCTTATCACTTTAGTCTTTATTCTTTTAACACCAACAACAGTTTTTCTAAGCCCAGGTAAAGTGTTTCCTCTATCTTCACTTTTTCTTCACTCTATAATATTATCCACTTTGATTTTTTTTTTTAAAAAAGGTTTGTAGTATCTATTTTTATGTTTGTAGGTAAAGTTAAGGAATATTTTTCTCTGCAGTGAAAACAAATAACCTGAGAAACCATATGTCAATAGTCAACTGGGTTTCATATGGGTAAGATCTCTCAAGTATTCAGGAAGCCAAAGAAGAAAAGCAGAGATACGATAGCCTAACTGGTTGATGAAAATCTTTGAAAGCACCTCTCCTTCTCTCTCTCCCCCCTTTCACTCCCTCCCTCCCTCTTTCTCCCTTTCTTCCCACCTCCCTCCTTTTCTCTATTCTTCTTTCTTTCCTTCCTTCTCTTTTTTCCATACTAAGCTTTCATGAAAAACAAAAACAAACAAAAGAGAGAGAGAGAGAGAGAGAAACAAGCATCCGTAACAGGGTTTCACAATCTTCCTCTAGCCTTCCTGGTCAGTCAGGATCATAGGTATGTGTATACAGTTTGACCCAGGAACCAAACTCCAGTCTTACATATGGCTTCCAGCATTGCAAAGTGTTGTGTTACTGCTGTGCCAACATGGCTGGGCCTAAAAATGCTTTTCTTAATTTTTTCATTGGAACAAACTGTTTCACTTAAAATGTATAAAAAGGCATCCAAGTAATAATAGACCTAAGAAGGCTGCTCTTCAGCTAGGTAACCAGTAATACTGTGTCACATTTGCATTTTAATGATCCAACTTTGTGTGTCTCTTTTACACACACACACACACACCCCCTCATGCACATGATATTAGTGATAGTCCTCTTTATTGTCTTAGTCTTTATATTTTGCGCTTTTCTAAAGACATGCTATTATTAAAAAGTCAGTTCAAGAGACAAAATTCTCTCTATTGATACATTTAATTCTATTTATCTTTTATCTTTTCTTTTTAAAAAATAATTATTTCACTTAGTGTTATTTACTTATTTATTTATTTATTTATTTATTTATTTATTTATTTATTTTATTTGACCAGAAAGGGACAGAACAAGAAAGGAGAGGGAAGAAAGTGAGAAAGCAAGCTACCAGGTCTGGGACTCTTAACTGTGGTTGGCCATGCGGGAGTACAGTGCCCTAAACCATCACACCACCTGCCAGCCTATCTACTTGTGTTTTCTAAATAGTCACACTTCATATCAATTACTGAAAAATGGAACCATTCTAAACATTCAATAATAGGAGAATAATTTAGTAGATTATAGATTATGGTTTATGAACTTGGCAAAACTTTTATATCTTAAGATATACCATGAGTAGACTCAAATAAAAAAGAATAAGAACATACAAAAGTGATCAATAAATTTTTCAGTTAGTCCTACATGTGTGTGAAAGTGTGCTTGGACCAGCTCCAAACATTCAGTTTAAAAACTGAATTACACCTACCCCCAACACACACAAATGCACACATGTAAGGACGCAGTCCAAAGCTGCGAGAGAATCTATATGGTTTAGAAGACAGCTTTCGTTACAAATATGGCCCACAAATCACATGTTCTGGCTGATCATTTGCCAATAAATATCCTCTTAATTTGAAAAAGGAATGCAGGAAGAGGATGATTTTTCTTTTTGAGTGCATATAAAACTACACTTCAGTTGCTACACGTTAGATTGTATTGTTTCTCCATTTCTGACCGCATCCTTCCTCAATCTATTGTGATTTTTTTTGGTAACTAACATAAATTCAATGAATTCATCTTACACAAAAATCTGTTCAGTAGATAGTACTTCACTTTCAATGACCTATTTCCCAGCAAACTATATATTTGATTACAGGCTTGGATTGCACTTCCACTGTCCATTTGGCACTTTTTTTTCTCTTTTTTTGGCAGTGGTCATTTTGGGATAGCCATAACCAAAGTAAAGTCTCCACATCTTTGTTATTTAGTATGGTGGGTGGGTAAGGATAGTCAGGGTAACTGTGGATGCCTTAAGTTCATGTTTGGAAATCTTTGAGGGAATGTCTTTGTTCTTTAATGTGAAATTGAAGAATGGTAACAGTGGCAGCATCCCTGCTATAGCCCAGTATTCCTCAAACAGATTACAAATGCGAAATTTCCATATTGAGAGAGTTGATTCTGTAGGCTAAGATGGAACCTTAGAACTTATTTTTGCAATACCTTGGGCAATTTTTATGCTGTGATTCCATGGACAACAATTTGAAAATGAAATCTTGGACCAGCAGATGGCATAGTGGTTACGTCACTGGACTCCCACATGGCTGAATGCAGTTAAGACCCAGACCTGGTGGCTTAACACTCATGCTGGGCACATGTGCCTGTGTGCCCAAGATCCTGGGAGGAGAATGAAGGAGAAGAGATTGTGGCGTGAGGGGATGGTGATTTCTCATTTTCCTATTTACTGTCTCTCTTTCTCCCTCCCTCCCCACCAAGCGCATGCACCTTAAGGCAAAAACCTCTAAAAAAATGAAGCCTACGATATGTAATCACCAAAGTATGCATGACACTGCATTCTCTCAAACCTTAATGTGAATCTGAAAAACTAGTTTTCTTAAGTTGCAGATACAGATTCACTAGGTATGGAATAGGACCTGAGTTTGTTTCCAGCAATATCCGGTAGAAGCTGATGCTGCTGGTCCACAGGCCACTCTTAGAATAATGAAACGTTGTTGAGAACTGTTATCCACACTGATGAAAGTATCCACGGTACTTGCTGGATCAGTGAAAAGTTGCAGATCAATGAAAAACATTTCCTAACCTGTTTATAGGCCAGGGTTTCCTTTGGCTTAATTATTTTGTCAATATGCATGCTGCAGTGTTAGAATAAAAATTTGATAGCATGTACTCATAAAATAATTAAAGCTGAACACTAACCTTTTTTTTTTCAAATTAACTATCATCATCTTATTACAATTACTAAACAATAATTCTGAGGCATTGTTAATAAAGTGCTGGATCAGTTTACTAGAGCTGCCATAACAAAATACCACAGGCTGGGCAATTTCAAATCATACTCTGGAGGTCAGAAATCCAAGATCAAAGCGTCCAGAAGGTTCGGTTTCTCTCGGGACTTTTTCTTTGGCTTGCTGATGGCTGTGGTCTCTCTGTGTCCTCACATGGGCTTTCCTCTGTGTGTTGGCATCCCTGGTCTTTTCCCGTTACGTGGATATCGGTCCTATTGGATTGCCATTCTTAAGGTCTCATTTAACCTTCATGACCTCTTTAAAAGCCCACTCTCAATTTTGAAGGGAAATAATGTTGTCCATATTCAGTACAAGTTAATTGATTTGAATCTAAGATAGGTTATATTTTAAAATATTTTTTACTGGATTTGCAGTGGGCAAAAGTCCTTACGTAAAGGGATCTTAAAGTCTACACTGTGTAATGGGCTGAATGCATTCACCCAAAATGTGTATGTTCAAGCCCTAAAATCCCATACACAGAAGGTATGTGGAGAATTAAATTAAATAATCAAGAGGCCGTTAGCTGGAGTCTGTCTTTCTGCTTTGAGTTCCTTTATCATGAACTGCAACCAACTTCGTTTCAAAATGTAGATGAATTTAGGAGTACAAAAATCAAATTGCGACCAATCACAGACCAGAGACACAACAGCCTGTCCAAATGAAGCAGATACCTCCCTGTAGCCCATCAGTAATTTCCCCACTTTGCTCTGTATCTAGATAATGAAAGAGGCCCACGATGCTGGGTATCTTTGCTTTACTCAAATAAACTCACTAAATTTAATTTGTTGAAAGTTTTTCTTTTAACAGAAGATAAGGGTTTTACAAAGATAACTAAGTTAAAATGAGGTCATTCGTGTGGTCTTTAATCCAATCTGACTTACATCCTTATGAGAAAACTGGACATACTAGACACTAGAGGTATGCGTACACGGGGTGCTGTCCCTGTGAAGAAGTTGAAGAAGATGGCTCTCTGTAAGCCAAAGATAAAGGCCTAAGAGGAAACCAACCCAGCTGACATTTTGACTGGGGCTTCTGGTCTCCACACTGTTAGAAAGAAAATTTCTGTTGTGTAAGCCACTCAGTCTGTGGTATTTTGTTACGGCAGCCTTAGAAGACTAATACAGACTATGACTACAGGCAGAGTCAATGCTGGCCCTTTTATTTATTTATTTATTTATTTACTTATTTACTTATTTATTTTTAAAGAAGTAGTCCTTTTAATTATTTATTTTATTTTATTTATTCATTCATTTATTTTAATTTGAGAGGGGAGAGAGAGAGAGAGAGCGTGAGAAAGCAAGCCACCAGGTCCAGGACTCGAACCATGGTCTACCACGTGGGAGTGTCCAGTGCTTTAACCACCACACCACCTGCTGGTCTTCAATGCAGGCCATTTTAAAACATAAAACATAACTTGTGTCTTCTTTCATATTCAGTGAACCACACTGTATGCATCTCTTCCACGATGTGGGGAGAAAATTCCTAAATACAAGTCTAAACACTTGAATGCACGTACTACAGATCATTAGATCCCAAACACAAGTGAAGAATAAGCCATTAGAAAGCAATTTCAAAAGCTGTTTTCCCCCTTAAAAATCCTACAGTTTTAAATTGTCATTAACTGAGAACAAAGTAGTTTGCAATAGTAATACATTTTAAATATTCATTAACATAGAAATGAAATTGCACTGAATTGATGACTGAAGCATTTCTGACATAGCATTTCTGACATAACAACATTTCTGAAAAAAATAAGTCCTACCTTTGTTTTGGGTTCTAGAATTTTTACTCCATAAATCGATATTTGCAACTCAACTTTAGGAATTTTCTGGCCTTCAGATTTCTTGATATGTCTCGCAAACTACAAATAAAAATGTTATGAACAAAATTATTAATCTGTTTCTAAGCATAATGGACACAAACATACATTTCTTGTTCGTATTCAATTTTGGACTTTCATTTAATAAATCATTACCCATTATAAAATGTTCATTAAAAATAGTCTCAAAATATTTAAAAATTATAGCAATCTGCCATTATAATTCAGATTAATTTTAAGTAATTTTTTGAAAAGGTGATTTCCTTTCTTTTATTTATTTGCTAGAGAGTATGTGCACTTTCCAGAGAGAAGCTGAGAGAGAGAAAGAGGGAGAGAGAAGAGAAGCCACCAATGATGAAGAATAGCCATGACACAATCCCTTAATCTCTCCCTCTTTTCATGTTTTTCAAGTCACTGGATCTAAGACTCAAATTCTACATTTGACCATGTGGAATCCAGCAGTCTCAACCACAAAGCAATGTATCTGGCCCACAGATGATTTTTAATGCATTTTTTATTATACATACATTTCACTTTATATATATATGAAATATACACACACACATATATGCATGTGTATATATGTATATATGTATTATAGATGTGTATATATACATGTATATATACATATACACATGTGTGTGTGTGTGTGTGTATATATATATATATATATACATATATATATACATATATATATATATAGTTTTTGCCATAAGGGTACATATGCTTGCTTGAAAGACACAGAGAGAAGGAATGTGAGAAATTACCCCTGCAGGGAGGATGGCCACACTGCAATCCTTTCTCATCCATTCTTCTTTGGGAATTTGGGCATGCATGCACATGTTCCTGGAGTCATTTTTCAAATTACTAGATATGGGATTCAAACCCATGTAGGAGTCCAGTGACTTAACCACCATCCCATCTGCTAGCCCCTCTCTCATAATATTTTTAAAAATACATTCATATCAGATAGTTTAAAAAAATGAAAATCCTTTATGTAAAGATAAGCAGAAACCACTTTATTTTTCTATGGCTCTATCTATCTATCTATCTATCTATCTATCTATCTATCTATCTATCTATCTGTCTATCTATCTATTTATTTGTTTATTTATTTATTTATTTTTTGGAGAGATTTTTTTGCTATAGGGCACGTGCACTCA
>NW_006159700.1:4210812-4215799 GCF_000334495.1 Tupaia belangeri chinensis
TCTTGGGCATGCATGCACACACGCCTGGTGTGAGTTTAAGCCACCAGGTCCAGGACTTGAACTATGGTTGACTACATGGGAGTCCAGTGACAGCCATAATGTTATTTGCTGGTCCCTCTGTGGCTTTTATTTTTAATACATTTAAAGACTTGCAGTTTCATCAGCTACTGGATATGTCATCTTTTCATTTCTAAGTATTTACCTAGTTTATGTGTTGTCCTATGCAATCATGTTAATGAAGGAAAAAAGAAAGATTACTATATCCAAACTAGATTTAAGAATTAAAGTAAATATCCCTGTTAAAAGACTGCTATAGAACTAGACTCAGTACAGAAATGGAAAGAATAGTGATTCTTTTTATTTATTTATTTATTTATTTATTTTTATTTATTTTTTTGGAGAGGTTTTTGCTATAGGGCGCGTGCGCTCGCCAGACAGACAGAGAGAGACAGAGAGACAGAAAGCGAGAAATCACCCCCCAGGGGGGATGGCCACGCCGCAGTCCATTCTCCTCCAGTCTCCTCTTGGGATCTTGGGCATGCACGCACACGCGTCTGGCGTGAGTTTTAAGCCACCGGGTCCGGGACGCGAACCGCGGTCGACTACATGGGAGTCCAGCGACATAGCCATTATGCTAACTGCTGGTCCCGAGAATAGTGAGTCTTTTGAAAAAAAAAGTTTTTCAGTGCTTTCAAATTTTACTCTCGTATTGAGATAATAAGGGTACGTGAATGCTTATTAGTTTCTATTCTGAAATCAAAAGGAAGATCAGATACTCATGTTTAATAGGTAGAGTTTCTGCCTATCGCTCAGCCTTTCCAGATTTAACGTGGAGAAAATTACAGAAGCTCAATTACATATAAAATAATGATTTTTAAAAAAAACTTTCACTTTGAATGCATAAACATGCATACTATACATACACATATAAGCATTTAGTACACATTTAGCGTAAGCATGTCCTGTGCAATATTTGGGTCTTGCATTTAAAAGTTACTCAAGCAACCTACTCTCTCCCTACTTTCCTTCTCTCCTTCTGTCCCCCACATTTCTAACAAATGGGAGAAAAAAGATATAAAAAAAAAAAAAAAAAAAAAAAAAAGATTTCTCACCTCTCCCTTAGGACATCAAAAAGTTATTTCCTAGTATAACATCTTTTCAGCATATGGATCAGCCTAAATTGACTCAAAATAGATGACATGTAAGGCAGGGCTGGGTTCCAGTCCTCCTGCGTATCACATTTATTTGCATTGTGTGTTTCACTCTTAATTTACAGCAGATGTGAATGCACGTCGTATAGCTCGGTCGTGGAGCAAAGTAGTTAAAAGTCTTTTTTCTTTTCAAGGCTGTGCACTGCTATGGAAAGTAACATAATTAATGTATATATGAATGCCTTGAAGTGTCTGCCTTCATATCCCAGGGAGGATCATTTGTTTTATACCATTTTGGGTGGTACAATTTTTCAACTTGCTCTCTGCCCTCCTCTATGAATGTAAGCAACTATTTCTTTGTTTTTGTTTTTTTTTTTCTTTTTCAGTATCTAGCAGCCTTATGTTCTAATTTGACTAACGCATGCCAGATAAGTTCTTTTTTGTTTTAAAGAAACTTTATTTGCTTCAATGCAGGTCTTAAAAAAGTTCCCTAGCTCTCTCAAAGAATGAGATTTATTTTGATTCTTTTCCCTTCATAATCTCCTTCTTGTCGTAATGAAAAATGCAGAGGCTTTCATGTATGAAGGCTTACAAAATAAGCTTCCATCTATGAGAAGGCAACTGAATAAAGCAACTCCCATTGTTGGCTGCAGCTTTCCAAGCTCGCTTCCTAGGTGCTGCTGTATTCCAAAAACAGACGATGAGCAATAGCTTCTGAGGCCTCTGCCATATCCAGACAACCATTCCTGTGACTCGGACAACAAAGTTACACAACCTTTCATTTTCCAAGAGGCCTACCACAAAGCAACCGCTAATATTAAACTTATTTATTGAGAAGGAAAACAAGAAAGAACTGAGAAAAGGAAGAGAAGGGCTTGGAGATAAAAACAAATGAACAAACAGGCAAAAACTAAAAAACGAGGTGGGAGGCAGCCCATGATGTGGTGGTTAAGGCAGCAGGATCCCACATGGCCAACTATGTGGTTCGAGTCCTGGACATCACACTTTATAAACATGCTGTGTGTGGGGGGGGGCACATGACCAAAATCTTTAACGGGGGAGAAATGGAGGATGGATTGCAGTGTGACCGTTCCCCATGGTGGGTGCTTTTTCACTTTTCCTCTCTCTCTGTCTCTCTCTGTCAAGTTCATGTGCCCACTAGCAAATTAAAAAAGAGAAAAAAGAAAAGGAAAGGAAAGAGAAGGAAAGGGAATGAAAAACCAAGAGAAGGGACCAAAAGAAGAGCTTGGGAGGAAGAAAGGGTGGGAAGAAGAAGGAGAGAATGAGAAAAATAAAAATAAATATGAGTATAAAATATCTGATCTAAGGTTTCTCAAACCTTTCAGCTTTCTATCAAGATGGAGTAATTGTACTCAAAGAAACTTAGAAATATCCAAACCAATTTTTCCATTTCAAAGATGAGAAAAATAAGTACTGGACAATTTATTGACCTTAGTCATAACATGGGTTTGTTGTTAATTAGATCTAGAAATGAGTTTCTCAGATCTCCACTAAACAACCTTTCTCTTTTGCACAGTACATTTTTCACATTTAAAAAGTGAAATGCCCAGTTCTAATTTCATGTATTTTGAAGTTACTGTACTTAATTGTTACACACATGCCACAAAGCTCTTATGCCTAAGGCTCTGTTCATTCTATGCTTTCAACAGAGTTTAATATTCTCCTTCCTGCCTCTCTCTTTTTTCACTAAACTTGAGCTTACTGTAGTCTGTATTTTGTATGCTCCCTTCTAAATCCCTCCTTCCTACCTGTTGCCTCCTTGTGTTTTAAAATTTTGAAGACACTTTGATCCCTTTTTCTTATATAATGTTCTTTTCTCTACCTATTTATTACTTGAATGGTTCTGTTTGAAGAGTCTTTCTGGCAAATTTCTTTTAATTTTTGTTTCAGTAAATTCATTTCTTAATAGATGACAGAGTGACCTCCACTTAAATTGGAAAATAATAAATAATAAAAGTGTTCAAAGGAGTAAAGCACAAACATTCAGGAGGATGTCTAGATAAAATAAACAAACAAAACCAGGCCATGGTCACCATAAAAGGATGAAGCATTACTTGAAATATTTAAAGTACTTCATTTAAATATGTACCACTGCTAAGCAGAACTACTAAAGAAAATGTAAAGAGGGAGCTACTGAGTTTCAGTGTCATCATTACACAATGTCTACGCATTTCTCAGATGATTTTATTCAAAAAAGTGAAATGTAATTATACTACTTATGGCACATATATTATTAGGCAAAATTATAATTAATTTAACACTATGGACCTATTATTCTGAGCTACTATTCTTCATCATTTTATATTGATAAAGTACAGTATTTCTAATTATCCTGTGGGGAAAAAAGGCTGTTTTTAATAATTAAAATCAACTGTAAGCATTCTATTCATTAAATAACTGGTTGTGAAGGCAAAACAGAACGTAATACTTCACAGAGAAAGGTGTACAGGGGAGACTGAGAGACAGACTCAGCAGGACCAGACAGCAATTCCCAAAGGCCACATTTCCTTTAAGTAACTTAATACAATTTAAAATTCATAGTGAAGGGATTTCCTTTAAAACTGAAATTTAGGAATGCTACACCTTGGTTATCTCTCAGATAAATCGGTAAGTTTTGATTCAATATACCAATACAATACTTATTCAGAAGTGAACATCACAAATTGTTTATGAAATGAATTGCTTGTACTAGTTAATAAAACATATATTAATCAGACACATAAATGGATTGCTGTCTGTTCTTGATAACATGAGGTGTATTTGTGTTAGTTAAATTCACTTTACAAGCCAAGTGATGTACAGTGATTGAATGTATAAAATTTAAAAAATAGATTAATCACTATGAAAATGAAATTCACCAGGGCCAGCAGGTGGCATAGTGAAGGCGCTGGACACTCCCACATGGCCAACCACGGTTTGAGTCCCAGACCTGGTGACCTTGCTTTCTCACTTTCCCTTTCTCTCTCTACGTCTCTTTCTGGTCAAATCAAAATAAATGAATAAATAAATTAAATTAAATACATCATTCTCTAAAGAAATTAAATTCACCAAAAATAATACATTTTTTTAGAATTTTTAAATTATTACATTTAGCAAAATTTGGTATTTTCTTAAATCTCAGGCTAAAACATGATTAAGAAATAAAAACTGTTGAACATGATTAAGAAAGAGAAGGAATAAATTTTTTTGCAAATATAGAATCTGAAAATAAAAACGTTGATTCTTGTAAAAATTATTAAATTTAAGAAAAATATATAAACTACAAATTCTCATTAAAATACAGAAAAATAAAACTTTATATATATCTTTTTAAATGTATCCTTTTAAAACATAAAAAGATAAATTCAAGTTTTAAAAATTATTCTGAAAACTAAAAAGGCATCATTAAACATAGAAACTTGAAACATACATTATTGAAAATGCTTTAAGCTTTCTGCCAGCTTATATTATTCTTAAATTTTGAATTCTTATTTAATGTTACAAGTCAGTATAGTAGTTGTATTCCCAACTTGAAAAGGAATAAATATAAATAAAATGTTACCTATGTGGCAAATAAAATCAAATACTAAACTGTAGTAGATAAGAAATAAGTAGTCAGAAAATATGTATTGAAGAAAAATAAGCAGGAAACCAAAATCTGATGTGC
The DNA here is from genome assembly GCF_000334495.1 of Tupaia belangeri chinensis. Classification (NCBI taxonomy): domain Eukaryota; kingdom Metazoa; phylum Chordata; class Mammalia; order Scandentia; family Tupaiidae; genus Tupaia; species Tupaia belangeri. The sequence continues at coordinate 4,215,631 of NW_006159700.1, forward strand.
ACACATTGTAGATACTGTAGCAAATTTCACTTTTTGGTAGAGCTATAGCACCACCTACTGGTCATTTCTACATGACTCCAAAATTAAAAAGGCGCCGAAGTCCAAGATTTAAAAATAAAAAAAAAAAAATATATATATATATACACAAATTTTTAATGAAATTCAAACC
>NW_006159700.1:4215840-4224149 GCF_000334495.1 Tupaia belangeri chinensis
TGTGGTATGTATATGTGTGTGTGTGTGTATATATATATATATATATATATATATATATATATATACACACATTTTTAATGTACTTCAAACCGTAGTCTCTAACCCTGACACAAAGAAATAAAAAAATTAAAGTAAAAATTATTCTTTTATTCATTCTTATTAGTGCATTAATCATTGCCTTTAAAAATTTTCTGATATATAAAGTCAACACAATCAGCAGAGTAATGATTATTTATCAAATACGTACTTATTCTGGAAGACACTTTTAAGACAAAAGCTACAAAAACTATGTTAAACTCTACTACATAATTTTTACTTTATTATTTATAAGGTAAATAATCTTTGTTTTATCTCATTTTTAAAATATTCCTTTATTAACAGAGTACATTTCTAAACATGAAACTACATATGAACACAATGTAAAATACCCTCAAAATTTATGTAAATTAGCCATTGTTTAGAAAGTATTTGATTTCAAATATCTCTTTACATTTGATTTAGTTAGCATATCATCAAATTAAATCCTTTTGTTTTGGGATTTAGATTAACTGAATAAAAAACCACTCAGGTATGTATGTATGTGTGTGCGTGTGTGTGTGTGTGTATGCATGGATATGTACGTACATATGTGTGTATATATATATATATATATACACATATATAGATATAGATATCATTGTTCTTTTATAAAACATCATAATTGTAGTGGCTGAACTCTTGCTCAAAATTTGTAATATTTTGAAACATTTAAATAGAATTCTATTCTAAATGTCCATAAACTATGAGACCTTTTAAATCCTCTATTAATGCTTGAAAAATTCTGGCCAAACAAGGGCAAGGCTGAATTATTGCCTAAAAAGAGTGAAAAGAAATGTTTGGTTGGTCCCATTATGTTGAGACCTTTTAACATATTCACTTAAAAGAATTAGGTAAAAATAGTTACATGGATAGATAAAAAAAATATTTTTCACATTTATTTCTTTACCCTGAATATATAGAATCAACTTATCTATTTTCTTCAATTGTTCTCACTTTAAACACTGAGTAGATTCTTCTTGACATAATAGTCTAAAGACGCAGTAAGATCTCTGATTTTTAAGATTTATGACTTTCCCTGGCACACCAGAAGCCTAGCTCTGTGGAATAACTAGATAATCTCTAAACCAAATAAAGTTAGGAAGGATTGCGTCTCCAAAACTGTTAGAGCAGCTATAGAAAATAAAAACTAATAGTGTAGACAGAGTAGTGGCATGCAGATTTTTTTATATAAGAAATACGAAAATTCTTTTGAAGGATTTTTCCCCCAGAAGTTAAAATACCATTATGAACAATGTCCTCCGAGATGAGGAGTGTTTAGCAAAATGGGCTGAGTGGCATTCATGCAAGATTTTCCTAGGAAACTCATTGATTATGAATATCATGCAGTAAATGTTCACTGTTTTCTTAGTCTCCTCAGTTCCCACATGGCTGCTCAGGAACATGATTGGGACTTCTTGGATTTGTGCATTTGGGCACCTATAATACATCATGTCACTGCAAAACTCCACTTTGGAATCAACTCTAGCTCCATATTTTCAACTAATTGATATGATATCCATCCTATTAGAAATAGTTGATATTCCATTACCAGATTTTGAGTTAAGGCATGAGTTCATATTGCGCGTGCAAAGTAGACAGCTATGAATGCCAACACTTATGAAATACTTCCATTAAATTCATTTGTTCAAAATGACAAATGCTGTCTTAGAAGAATGTATCACATACAGAAAATTATGTGTACATATGTAATTTTTTTCCTTGACATATTTTTTCAATAGTTCATTTTTAGAAGTATTTATTTTTTATTATATCGTTATTTAAAATTTGATCAGAAAGAGAGAGAAAGAGAAAGTGAGAAAACAAGCTGCTAAGTCTGGGATTCAAAACATGGTCGGCCATGTGAGAGTCTAGCATCTCAACCATCATGCAACCTGCTGGCCCTGAACAGTTTGTTTTTATTTATTATTAAATTTATTTATTTTTGTATATATATATATTCAATCGCATTGTTTAGCTTAAAATGTGAACATTCCAATATTTGAACATTTCTCTCCAGTCCCGTTGATCAAAATATCTTCAACCGATAACACCACACTTCTCCATCCCGTCAATGCTCTACCTCTGAATCCCTTCTCCAAATAGGGTGAAGCTATTTCTACCACAAGACTATTTACACTTTCATTTTCATCAATTAATTTTGATGCAATCACAGGACCTACACAAGATATTTATTTGAAGAGCTTCCCTACCTTAAGTTTCCTTACAGCATCTCTCACAACTTCTGTTCCCTTCGGCTGCTCCACTTCTGTACTGCCGAGAAACTGAAAATGGTCATTTGTAAGACAGGCTTCACAATATCACATATCACTAAATCATTTTGAACTATAAGATTACAAAACAGACTGGTTTGCAAATAATGCTAACCCAAGTCCTACTTAAATAGAAGAATAAATAAAATATAAATAAATGTCTTGGCCATTTACAGCTCCTATTATTCAAAATTTTTAAAAACACTTTTCATAATATTTTACTTGCAGATTTTTCTGGAAAGGAGGCTAAATTTGTTTCACTGCACCCAAGGGAATAAAGTTGATCTCAATAGTTAACACAGTGGGACCAGCAATTACCGTAATGGCTATGTCGCTGGACTCCCATGTAGTCGACCGTGGTTCAAGTCCTGGACCTGGTAGCTTAAACTCATGCCGGGCGCATGTGCGTACATGCCCAAGATCCTGAGAGAAGAATGGAAGAGAAGGGATTGCGGCATGACCATCCCCCCTGAGGGGTGATTTCTCACTTTCTGTCTCTCATCTCTCTCTGTCTTTCCGGTGAGCGCACGTGCCCTATAGCAAAAACCTCTTAAAAAAAAAATAGTTAACACAGTAATAAAACAGTTAGTGAACATATTAACATTTTAAAAATTACCTGTAAAATCAAAATTCATTTACATGGTTTTTATTTACTACAATTTTTAAACTTCAATAGTACATTTTATAGTTTATAATTTCAAATCAATGTTTTTCTTTGTTTTTCAATTATGAAACTTTAATGAATTATAAAATTGAGGCCAGTTCCATGGTCTGATGATTAAAGAGGCCAGATTCCACATGGCTGAAGTGTTCACAGTGTAAGTACCAGACCCAAAGGCTTGAGAAACAGGTCAGGCACATGCAGGTGAGTGCTAAAAATTCCCAGAGGAGGGACAAATAGAGAAGAGGGGCTTGTGATTTTACCATATCCCAAAGGGGGTTTTCTATTTTGCCTTTCTATGTCTCTTTCTGGTGAGTGCATGTGCCCCCTAGCAAAAAAAAAAAAAATGGAAAAGACAGTCTTTTTAATACCCACTATACACCATCCAGTAACTCTATTGCTAAACTAACTTAAACACACACACACACACACATAATCTACAATTTTGCTGTTTTAATAAAACCCTGAAGGTATCAATAGAGGGAATGTTTAATTGAAAACATGATCAATTCAGAAAAGGAAAAAAATTCATAATAATTAACATATTGTAAAAAATCTCTACCTGAGAAGACCTTGCATCTCTTAAACATAAGTCCAATATAAAGAAACATTCAAAACCATTAAGAGTTGAAGTATGAATGTTTTATTCTAAACAAATAAACAAACAAACAAAAAGCCTACATAACTAGCAAGTACTCATTAATTCCATGAAGAACATATAATTTCCCAAAGACTTTTTGGCTCTTGTCCCATACTACCAATTATAACACCAAAGAGAATAATGAATTCACTACTTCTTATATGTATAAGGTAGACATAAAATAGGTGGTACACTTCACATCAAATGATTAAGTTGGTCATTAAGTGGATTAAATGGATGTGTTCCTATGTGTTAATTTACAAAGTAGAAAAGAACGAAAGAGTAAAATCATGGTATCTTTTTTCTTCCTTCATTCTTAAAAAAAAAAACTAAAGTAATTAATATCACTTTTAGAAATAGGGTTTCTGGACCACTGATACAGTAATTACCCAGAAAGTAGGTTAAAATGTAGAAGTGTGGGGAACCAGCAGTTAGCGTAATGGCTATGTCGCTGGATTCCCACATGGTCAACCGCGGTTTGCGTCCTGGACCTGGTGGCTTAAAACTCACGCTGGGCACGTGTGCGTGCGTGCCCAAGATCCCGAGAGGAGAATGGAGGAGAAGGGATTGTGGCATGACCATCCGCCCTGGGGGGTGATTTCTCGCTTTCTGTCTCTATGTCTCTGTCTGTCTGGCGAGCACACACGCCCTATGGAGAAAACCTCTCAAACGGAAAAAAAAGTGAAAGTGTGGGGACTGGCAGGTGGTGTGGTGGTCATGGATGCTGGACTCCCACATGGCCAACTGCAGATTGAGCCCCAGACCTGGCAGCTTGCTTTCTCACTTTCTCTCTCTCGTCAAATTAAAATAAATAAATGAGTAAATAAGTTAAATAAAATAATAAAAAATTAAGGAATGTAAAAATGTGGATTCCTTGGTCAAACAAATTAGGATCTTCAAGGTAGGGGCAGAGAATTGTATTTCTAAAAGTATCACAGTTGATTCTTTGCACTAAAGTCTACAGAAGAGAGTTGGACATAGTTAACAGGTCACGAGGACAGTGAAAAGACAAAATAAGGGTGAGCTGAAAATAAAGGTGATAACTGGTGTCCTCCTTCTGATACACTCATGAGAAGAGAAGAAAACTCAATTTATTGAGGCCAAGATAACTTCTATTTGTCAGATTTTATAAGGTACAACTTTTCTTTTTTCTAATCTGCCTAAACTATGTCAAACAACTCTACTGGGACCTAGATAAGCTTTTACCAGAAACTCAATTTGCCTCACTGTGACCTTAGGTTGTTTGTTGACCGGGCATACATAAAAGAACATAGTACATGAGGAATTCTCGGCTTAAAAAGCATTAAAAACCTGCCACCTACATGTGGGAGACAATAAAATTTATTCTTGATGTTAAAGGATCTATTACATTTCTTCTGTTTTAAGTCAGTGTTTTCAACTTTGGCTGCATGATAGAATTACACAGGGAGTTTTAAACTTATACTAATGCCTGAGAGTCTGATTTAATTGGACTGGGACACAGCCAGGACATCTGTATATTTTAAAGCTCCTGAGGTAATTGTAATGTGCCAGCAGATTTTAATACACTGTTTTAGATCATCCAGAAAGGATAGGTTCAAGCAACAGAAGAGAACTTAACACAACAGAAAATATTTAGTTCGGAGTAAACTCGTGGGGTACACTCTTATTCTTAATTTCTCTAAGTTTATCACATCTCTGAGAGTTTCATCATTAGTGGGTGGTCAAGTACTATCACAAAGAGGGAGGATAAGGCAGATTCTTTGTGAGTAAATGATTCTTGAAGTAGAAGAAGGAAGACTCTGGCATGTCAGTAACAGACTATAAGAATCATTGCCAATGTTTTTGGAAGACTGGTCATACTTCAGTAGAATTGTCATGAGTCATAAGTATTCTATGTAAATAGGGCTATATGGGAAAATTATGGAAGAACTCAAAATATATTCCAAATGAATCAACCTCTAGCAGTGCTCCAGGAAGCTTTTAATATGTTCCTTTCACACTGGCTCTAATTAAACCATCTGAGTAATGAAACACAGGGAAAATCCTTGAATGATGATTAAAAGTAAACCAAAAGACATCTTCACATGGAGTTTGCCACTTAATCTCACTTTTTCTTATGCAATATTAGATGACTTATATGAAAGTAATTTTCAAATTTACAATATTTCCTGTATTTTTCAAATGATAAAAGTCATTACGATACTCACATCTTTAAATTCATAAATACAAATATAATCTATATGTCTATACAAAATAGTCATGAAACTCTTCAATATGATGCAGCATGCTAGACTAAGCTATAGCCTTAAACCTAAAGATGTTAAAATATAAATCTCTGCTTTATTTGACTCTTTTGAAAAATAAGGTAATAATGTTGCTTTTTTTTCCTTACAAAATTTGTGTAAAGGGATCAGCAGTTAGCATAATGGCTATGTCGCTGGACTCCCATGTGGTCAACCATGGTTCAAGTCCCGGAACTGGTGACTTAAACTCACACTGGGCACATGTGTGTGCATGCCCAAGATTCCAAGAGGAGAATGGAGGAAAAGGAATTGTGGCATGGCCATCCCCCTTGGGGTGTGATTTCTCGCTTTCTGTCTCTCTGTCTCTCTCTATCTTTCTGGCGCATGCACGTGCCCTGTGGCAAAAACCTCTCCAAAAAAAGAAAAACAATTTTTTGTGTAAGAGCAATTGTGGTAAGAGATGGAAAAAAATGATCAACTACAGAGTATTTTATAATTATAAAGGATTGCCATTCCTCTACTAAATGATTATTTGGAGAAGACACCAGGGTTTAGGGGTTATAGTTGGTAACTGTTCAGCTCTCATGTGATCTATTCTATCAGCTCAGAGCTCCGTTTTCCAGTTTCCATTGGATCTGCTGTTAACAGCTCGCACTCAAGAACTTCAGAGTATTCTCTTTGGGCAATGACGTTATCTTGCCAATGAAGTAATCTTGAAATCTAGATGCCCCTGAGAAGCTCTTCCACATACCTTAGGCAATTATTGACTTTATGCATAGGAACAAAAGTCCAATTCTTTGGCTGGAGCTGGAGTAAAAGTTAAAGTGTAATGTTATGATGTAGAGCTTCCTCAGAATCTGGCTGCGGCTGGGCTTAACCTACGTGTACTCTTCCTTAAATTCTTCCTCTGTTCTGCTCTGTTTTTCCTACTTTTATTTATTTATTTATTTTTACTGATTTTTTCTAAGAGTACTCCCTTAATAAATCATGTGTATGCAAATCTTTGCCTTAGGGTTTAATTCAAGGAGAAACTGACCTAAGATCCTGGTTAAATACTTAAATGCTTACATTCCAGGGACATAGTATTTAGTATACAGACCTACAACCAATCAAAATGCTCTGTGATTAAATGCTCTCCTAAGACTCCTAAAAAGGATATAGGTAAGACCTCGATTTTCCTATTTTTCTACTTTGCTGGAGACTGAAGGGTGGGAAAATAAAAAGATGTATTTAAATGATATCATGGTCAAAGAATTAACAGCTCACCTTCAGCAGAAGAGGGAAAAAAAAAAAACCAGGGAACTCTGGACTACAAAATGTTAAGCCAGGCTGAGAACTAAAGTGAGGCCCCTGAATGGATGAGATGCAAAACAAAAGTTCCCATGTGAGATTGAAGTCCCCTCACTTAGACCCCCAGGCTCAGTCTGGCTCCCAGCATATTGACTGCTAATCTTATAAGCCTCCAAGCAGAGAAGTTCTTCCCTAGAGAAATTGCTTTACCCCCAAAAGACAACTTATGCTTATATTTAGGGTCTCTTATTCTGCATGAGGTAGTCACCTGATAAGTTACTAGTTGACAAGTCCTGCTTAGTATATAGAGCTGTCAGTTGACTTTTGAATACCTTAAATTTGAAACAAGTGTGTGCATTTAATTGATAAAAGGTCACTCATGAAGCACTCATACACAAAAAAAGAGAAAACAAAGACATGAACGAAAGAATGGGAAAGAAACAGAGAGAAAACAGGGAGAAAAAAAGATGGTTAAAACTCTAAAACTCAATCAAAGTATATTATATCCGTGATAAAAATTTGATACTGGGAGAAGCAGCATTTAGAGAATGAAAGACAGCTGGCATACATTTTAAAAAGGGGAATAGGAGGAATAGCAGGTGGCCTCTGGTTAAGGCACTAGATTCCACATGGCCTACTGTGAGGTTCTAGACTCAGATACAGCAGCTTGAAAAACACTCTGGGCATGTGTGCATGAATGCTCAAAATCCCAAGAGAAGAATCAAGAAGGGATTGAAGGGACTGTGGCATGGACATTCCCCTGAGAGTGATTTTTCACTTTCCCTCTTTGTCTCCCTCGGCAACTACACCCTATAGCAAAAATCTAAAAAGAAAAGAAAGAAGTAGTAAGAATACTAGAAGTGGGCTCAGCGGTTGGCGTAATGGTTATGTCGCTGGACTCCCATGCAGTCGACCGTGGTTCAAGTCCTGGACCGGGAGGCTTAAACTCACACTGGGTGCATGTGTATGCATGCCCAAGATTCCGAGAGAATGGAGAAGAAGGGATTGTGGCATGGCCATCCTCCATGGGAGGTGATTTGTCACTTTTTGTCTCTCTATGTCTTTCTGGCAAGCGCACACGCACTATAGCAAAAACCTCTCCAAAAAAAAAAAAAAAAAAAAAACTAGAAGAAAAAGTTGAACAA
>NW_006159700.1:4224174-4229308 GCF_000334495.1 Tupaia belangeri chinensis
AAAGAGTATTTTAGTAGTGCCATATACAGACTCTTTCCACCACACCTGCTCAACTGCTGACCTCTGCAAGCCGTCATTGACTAAAGAAGAGCTATTTCTCATTGACTGGGGATGGTTATAGGTCTTCTTAAAAAGGCTGGGTCTCTTTTCCTAAAGAGGTTAATGCTACAAACCATAGAGACAGACACTAATTACTTTGGAAGATATCTTGGTAAACACATTGTGCAAAAGACAGCACCCATACAGTTGTCTCTTACTGCTTCTGGCGCAAGACTCTCCTCCTTAATTCATGCAAAAGCTTTTAGAACTGTTGAAAACCCCCAGCATCATGGGGGAAAAAAAAAAAAAAGACAAAGAAGGCTGAAAGAGCTTTTAGTAACACCAGAAAGAAAAAAAAAAAAAAAATCAAGAGCGAACTATACATGTTTCTGTTGAAAATGGCAATTTGTTGGGAAACATGCACTGAGTTGATGTGATTAGAACTCATGGATGAGAGAGAACTGAAACTGGTTCAGAAAGCCAGCACAGAGCATCCAGAGTAACACCTCATGACTGGGCTCCAGATTCACCAAGCACGACTGTGGCTTCGGGAGCAGAAGGTTAGACCCAAAACTAGACCAATCCTGATAAAGGAAGTAACGTTTTCTTCAAATACTGGACAACACGATTTGGACACAAAAAGTAAACAGATTCAGCCGTGGGTTGAGAAAAAAATACCAGTTCAAATTAGTATAAAGAAAGGGAAAAATGTAGATGATTCAGAAGAGAAAGTGGAGGCAATATTTAATCGAATACTCCTGACTATGCCTGGAATTGATACTCTCTCATCAAGGCCACTAACTGTTCCAGGAGGAAAAGCTTTGATGTGTGTCCTTCATCACTTCAGCAAAAAAGAAGAAAATGCATACAAAGAAAATCAGGAGACTCAGAAAACAGACACTTTGAACAAAGAAAATGGAAATGGCAGGGAATCAAATTGCTCTTCAGTTACTTTAATAATGAAAAATATGCTTCTGAAAGAAGAAAAGAGAACTAATTACTAGATCAATATAAATATATTGTATCATGACAAAAAGAACCCAACCCAAGATATTAGAAGAAATCGCATTTATATAACAAAAGATAGCTGACAATTTTTAAAATATGTTTTAAGCAGTTTAAAAAGGCAATATGAATACTAGAAGATAAAGTTGAAAAAAATCCTTAAGAAGTAATTACTGGATGCTTACCATTTTCAAGTACTCTTTTAGGAGTTGAGGATATAGCAAAGAATAAAACAGAACAAATATTCTCCCCTTATGGAACTTACACCCAGTGGAGAAGCCAAATAATGACCGATTCAAATAAATAAATGATATAGTATTTTAAAAGTACTTCAGCCTGAGAGAGCAGGGATGAAGGGCCAGAAGCACATGTGAACGTGTCTGTGTGCCTGTGCCTGCTGTCTTGTGTGGTACCATATTGATATGCTGGTTGGAGGAGTTCTCACTGACAGGTGAAAAGAAAGCCAGCCAGAAAGGTCATGGTCCATCTTGATAGCTGAAGGCAGGCAGACTGGGTATAGGGAACTGAAGGTGTCAAAAACAGATATTTAAAAAGAAAATTCAAAATAGAACCATTAGATATGGTTCTGGCATAGAACGATGTTTTTCAAAATTTGATCCCTGGGCTGGTAGTTTTAGCATTATCTGGGAAAATATTATATACACAAAGATAAACATTTTAGTGAATTAGAAACTGCAGTGGATGAAGCCCACCAATCAGTTTTATTAATACCTTCTCTAGGTGATTCTGCTGCATGGTCAAAATGTGAGAACCACTGTTATAAGAGATCCAAGAGCAAACAAATCAGAGCTCTAGAAACAGAGAACAGGAGAAACTGAAGGGGAAAAAAATCACTTTTTCACCATCAGATGTATGAGTGTTCAGACTAAAGGATTCACTGTTACACTACTGAAATAACTGAGAATACACACACTGGCACAGATAGACTCAATATCAGTATACTTGAGATAAGAGAAAGGTCATAAAAGACTGAAGAGAGAAACAAAAAAATCACATGAGAAGAAATATAACGTTAGATTGCTTCATACCAGCAATAATGAAAAAATTAGCTCACATCTGAGAACAAAATCATTTTGAGTTTTTTCCACACTATATGAAAAGAAAAATTAATATTAGGGTTGTCTTCTGATGTTCTAGTTCTCAATAAGAAAGAGAACAGAGTAAAACAAAGTGGACAAATGGAACCTAGAGGTAGGGAAGATATGACAGGAGCGTGTTGATACTCACTACAAATACAGCAAATCAAAGCACAGCCCAAGTTACCCAGAAACAGATGAAAATAAAACAGAAATACAAGAAAGTGATAAGCAATTGCTTTAGCGAGTGAGACTTGGGAGAAGAGCTGAAAGAAGAAGAAGGTTTTTTGTTGTTGTTTTTCACTATAAACCTTTCAGAAACACTCATTTTAAATAGACAAATCTTTAGTTCAATAAAAGTAAGCGCCCCATGATGCTGTTAATTTGACACATATTTAACATATATTTGAATATTTATTATCAGTCAAGCATTTAATACACGCCGGGTATATGATAGGACAAAATTGATCCTGTTCTTATACAGTTTACATCCTAATGACTATACGTGTGAATGTTTCTATATCTATGCCTATGGCTATGTATAGATTATAGACAAATCATTAAAAGGTGACATTTTAATAAAGACCTGAATGAGAGGAAGAAATGAGATACACACCCAAACATGTGCAGATCAAAATTCCTCTGATGTGTCTTGAGAGACATAGACTCAACTACTGAGTATACAAAGCTGGAACTGGAGAAGATCTCTGGGTAGAACATGGATTAGAGAGATTCTGATAATGAGGTGTCAGTGGAAGGCAGAAAAACTAAGAATGAGAAGAGAGTGACAGAACCATGGTTCCCAGACATGTTCCATCCTCAACTCCCCTCTCAGTATATTGGGCATGGACGCATGCACACATGCCCAGCCTGAGTTTTAAGCTGCTGGGTCCGGGACAAGAACCGTGATCATCTATGTGGGAATCCAGCAATATAACCATTGCATCATCTGCTGGTCCCTGCATTCAGGATTTTAGTAATTATTTTACTAGGTAGCCCCAAGTAGATAAAATTATTCTGGTACTGTTTTTTTTTTTTGAGAGAGATTTTTGCCATAGTGTGCATGTACTTACCGGAAAGATAGAGAGAGACTGAGAGAGAGGAAGTGAGGAATCATCCTCCCTGCCCCAGGGGGAAGGCCATGCCACAATCCTCCTCGGTTCTCTCAGGATTTGGGGCGTAATGCACATGCACCCAGCGTTAGTTTAAAGCTGCAAGGCCTAGGACTCGAAAGCTTGTTGGCCATGCAGGAATCCAGAGCCTTATCCACTACACCACCTGCTACCCCTTGGTAAATATTTTTTTAAAGAAATAACATGTATCAGAGCTTATATATGTACAAGTGTGTGTCTTGCATAACTGTGTGCTTGTATATTAAAATTGAAACAAAATTTTTTCTAAATTTTGTTTATACATGAACATTTTAATTTTAGTAGTAACTTAATTTCAATAGTGATGAATATATTCACTCAAAGAAATTTAGAAATTATAGAAAAAAATGTAACAATAAAAATAATCATCAGGGCAGAAGGTGGTGTGGTGGTTAAGGTACTGGACTCTCACATGGCAGCTCTAGTCTCAGACCTGGTGGCTTGAAAATCCCAACCGAGTGTGTGTGTGTGTGTGTGTGTGCCTACAATCCCAAGAGGAGAATGAAGAAGGGATTACAGCATGGCCATCCCCTGGAGGTGGTGATTTATCACTTTCCCCCTCTCTTGGCCCTGTCTCTGTTTCTCCCTGGCAAGCACATACTTCCTATGGCAAAAACCTTAAAAAAAAGAAAGAAAAAAATATTTTACTTCATACCAGAGTTAATAACTATTACTAAAAATGTATGAAATTATTGTATGTTATTTTTTAAATTCATGTTAAAATACATAGAACTGAAATATTATTACAAATAAAAATACTACAACCCAGGTATGTCTTTGATCAATGCATCTAAATACTTATTGTTTAGAAAGAGGCATTATACAGGCTTCAGTCTGTTCAAATAAAAAGTATAAAAATGTCACCCAACTTGCTATTATATGAAATTTTTTTACCTTACTAATTTCTTAAATTAAAATGCTTTAAAGGCATGTCATGTTTGGTTAATATTTCCAAAAATTCTTAGAACTATATTTCAAATAATTAAAATGATACAAAAATTTTATACTGATTTCCATTAAGTGATGTCTGTATTTCTTTCTTTCGTTCATTCTTTCATTATATTCCACTACGGCCATGAGAAGTGTTTTACAGAAACACGTGAGAGTTTGAGTCTATCACCCTCATTTTTAAATATTACTTAGAATGTCTTTTTGTAGTTGAAAGGCTGAATATTTTGTTTTATGATTTGTTTCTTGGCCAGCAGAGAGCAGTGTTGTACATCATGTGGATCCACTTACAATATCTGTTCTACTTGCTTCCTCAAGAGATTTAGAATCAGTCTGTGAATAACAGGTTTGTTTTTTTTTTAACTTCACAAATAATGACAATTAAACTAAATCAATATAGGGTTTTAAGCCTCGTTGTTAAAAATTTTTACACTACTGAGCACATGGTGCTAAACAAAAAACAACTATTCTATAACAGAAATATATGGAATACACATTATATCAAATTCAAAATATGCCTATTTTATGTAGGTAATTATCGTACAATATTAAAAAACAATTCCTATTTTCATGACATAAAGCTTTATCTAACATCAAGATTAATAAATGCTTGGTTATATATTTTTTCTGTAATATTTTCTTCATAGAAAAAATAGCTAATAGGATATGTATCTATGTAACCAATCTTGCAGATTCTGAATATGAAAAGATTAATTTTCTGATGGTTATATATTTTTTCTGTAATATTTTCTTCATAGAAAAAATAGGTAATAGGATATGTATCTATGTAACCAATCTTGCAGAGTCTGAATATGAAAAGATTAATTTTCTGAGCCAACTTAACACTTACATGTAATATATATATATATATATATATATATATATATATACACA